>NW_027497060.1:0-176794 GCF_021521415.1 Bidens hawaiensis | reverse complement strand
CCACTATCCATAAGATGGGCAGCAAGCGTGACGTACCAAGCTCTCGGGGCTTGGTGTTGACCATAAAGAGCCTTGTTTAAACGGTAAACACGTTCAGGATAGTCCGGATCTTCAAAACCTGGAGGCTGTTTCACGAACACCTCTTTATGAAGTTCCCCATTGAGCAACGCACTCTTGACATCCATTTTATAAACTATAATGTTCATGAAAGCCGCATAGACCAAAAATATGTGTATAGCCTCCAGTCTTGCAAAAGGAGCATATACTTCTGTGTAATCTATTCCTTACGATGACCCCACGATCATCCTTCTTAAATTTAAAGACCCATTGGTAGGCATAGGATTCTTAACTCTATCAGGCTTATCAATGAGATCCCATACACCCAGTAGACTAACTATTACAACTCTTCTTGCATAGCTTCTACCCATGATGAATCTTCAAGCATCGTACAAACACTCGTCAATTGCTTTTGAGAAAGAAAGTAGGTGTATTTCGCGAGATTCACGATTCACGATAATTTCATATCGGTATACGCACACAATACATTAGAATCATTCGCACTAGCAATCTGATGACGTGTCTGAACACCAACATCAAGATCAACAATGATGTTGTCCTAAGGATGATAAGTGTGAATCCAAAGTGTCAGATTCTCAGGCACAACCACAATATCACTTAAATTAGTGAAATTCTCTTCAACATCATGAGATGATTCCCACCCTCATGAGTATCAGTAATTGATACTGAAAAACAATCAACAAAATGTCCATCATCTGATAAAATAAAAGTAACATTAGAAGTAGAAGACCTTGGTGTGGAAAACATTTGATCTTTCAAATATGCACGCACCAAGTATTTATCAGGGAGATCAACTATATGAGTAAATAAATTAAATAAACTCTCATAGTCAAACATTTCAACGTAAACACGTCCCGCGAATAGTCGAACGGAACGATTTCTACACCCGTGTGATAATCCCGAACCACACAATCACGAGCAAATGCTCTGATACCAATTGTAGGTTCCAGCCGGATCTACACGGAAATATCTCGTTCTACGTAGGTGCGGAATCCCTACGTAAGACGATACGAGCGTAGAAGTGATATACGTTAAACACAAGCAAACACACGTTACAATACGCAAACAACACGTTGTATTGCAACTAATAACACGTGATCTCTCAATCACCAATTACACGTACTAAATCGTTTTTTTTTTAAATAAGCCGTAGCTATACCTATATATCATTCACAACTTCGCCTAACATGCTAGGCGAAGTTGTCACTAACTTCGCTTAAACCACAAGTTCGCTTATGATGGGGCGAACTTGTGAAACAACTTAATTAACACATAACAAAACCAAATAACACGATTACAGACACTAGATACTGAACTACTGACATCATGCACCAACATAAACGATTTCAAGGTTAAGTTTTACAATCATAGCATAATCAAGTAACATCATTCAAGTATTTATACGAACCTATTATGTATAGGTTAAATATCATTCACAATCAATCAATCAGTCAAGGTTTTAAACACCGACAGTACAGGTAAATACGTCAACCTTTTCAATCAGTCAAATCATATTTATACTCAATGAGACGAACAGGTGTTTGTCTTAACGAGTCAATCAATGTCTACCTGAGATCATGCAATCTCTAAAACGTTATAATACAATGTAGAGAATAAAATCAACTCGGACCAAATACGCATGTGTATGGATCCAAACATAACTGTTAAAGCCCAATCAATCAATGAAAGGCAAAGAAGCCCCGGGCTGCAACGGTCATGACCAGTTCTCTGTTCAGGGCCGTTTTGGCTCGGAGAATACCGTTATGTGTGTAGGGCAGTGGTACATATACCGGAAGTAGTAATGCTTCCGCTGAGGTTGTCAAGAAAACTATGTTTGTATTGTAATCGTCATTCAAAATGTTTTATTGAGTCATACGTGTTCACCAGCATATAGCTGACGTATTTTTCCAACCCATTCCAGGTAATTAAGCATAAGTAGCATTAACAAGGATTTGAGTCTTAATGAAGATAGAGCGCGTACAAGATGGCTCCGTTTTTTATGCACTAAAATCCTTATAATATGAAGCATATCTTTTGTAAACTAATACTCGGGTATTTAACTCCCGAGTAAATTTTCATTGTAAATTAATATTATATTCAAACCAAAAGTCTTCCACTAATATTAACCATAAACTCTGATATATTTACAAAACAGGTCCCAACTTGTGGTCACACGCCTAGGCCTTAAGTCGGGGTGTGAAAGGTTGTATCAGAGCCATCGATTTCAGCGAATTAGGTATTTAATCATTAGTACCTAAGCTTTAACCTTAAAGTTAATACTATTCAATAGGATAAGATAGGATTGGTAAAATTCCTATCCCTAAAAATAACTACGTGCTAATGTCTTATATTAATTACTTTGGTCATAGACACCGAGTAGCAATCCGATCAAAACCGACATTCAACTGTGAACCATCCGATATGGAAAGTAGTAATAGCTATTATAAAAGATTTTTCAATCACAGTCAACCAGTCATTCCGATGTTACCATATGGGACCTAACCCGTGTATCTTCCAGGAAGTCAACAATGTGCAATCGAAATCTCCGACAACACTGCTGACAACATTCCTCAGTACCACCCATCTAAAATTCCCAATTACCATCCTTCCGAGGACTGGAAGTGCAAAAGTAAGATCAAACAGGAGATTGAATCGGAATTCATCTAGTTGGATGAATTGTCACTCTGATCAAAGGAGATGGCAATTCGGATCACCACCATCAAACTATCAATACCAAATCCCACCAACCACTGCAGAACCAAGTCGTAAACCCAGGATGAGAGCCATCCTGTCATATAAAAATAGATTAGTTCAATCACCAATCAAAAACCCTTATGAATCGAAGGAAGATCCCGAGAAAGAGGAGGATCCCGAAGAAGAAAATGAAGGAGAATGAGAATCCTTATTTTCCTTCGTATAATGGACCAAGACCTTCCATATCACAACAAGCTAAGGAGATTCGTGGAAGAGGCAAACCTGATCAAGGAATTTTATACAACTAATATCCCCGATGAGGAAATGAATATATATCTTTCAAATCCACACCTCTATCCACAAGAAAACGCTTATCTCTTCCCAGCTGCATCCACACCAACGGATACCCTAACCCACCAAATTCAGTGATGGATGAGCTAAGGAATGAGAAAATGGACAAGTTTAGAATAGGAAAGAAAATAGTTAAGAAATGTGAAAAGATGAAAAATCTTGTTAAAAAGTGGATTAAGGATTAGGAATCGTTGTTGCATACTACTGTTAACTGTTATGTTTTCTTTGTAAGATAAATAATGTATTATAAAGAAAGTTTGTATTTTCTCTGAATTTTATTCATGCAACAGCATGTCTAAAGCCAACAGTAATCAAAAATACAAATAAATAATAAACAAAAGACCATAGCAGAAAACATAAACAACGATAAAGAAAAGAATTTAGCAGAAAAACATTCAAGCAATACCGAAAGACTATGTGCTCGGTATTAGCGATTTAATCAAAGAAGCTGTAACTCCGCTTTATGACTTAATGAAAAATGATCCAAGTCGAACCGCCTCTCATTCTAATAAGAGGGCGAGTCAAAGCAAAAGTGAATCTGCTACTTCTAAAAGAGAATCAAAGAAATAATCTAAAAAGGAATCAGAAAAGAAAGAAAGTAAGAAAAAGGAAAATGAGAAAAAGAAGGAAGTAAGCGATGAAAGCTCCACGCTGAAAACGACCTCCGTGAGAAAACAAAGAAATTCAAAATATATGAAGGTTGTGATTTCAAAGTGTTTAAGATTTACAACCCCAAAGAATTTCACGGGGATAAAGGAGTGATAAATACCCTCCGATGGTTGGAGGAAATGGAATCGATTGTGCTAATAAGCAAGTGTTAGAAAGGGAGAAAGTACAATACACTTCCCAGATGTTCAAAGGGGAAGCATTGGAATGGTGGAATACCCTAAATGGAATCAAGGATAGAGAGAATTTATACAACTTAGATTGGGAGTCGTTTAAGGCCATGATATTGAAGAAGTTTTGTCCAATAAACGAAAAGGACCAAATTCATACTAAACTGTGGAATCACAAGGTTGTGGGAACCAATCTTAAGGAATATAACACCAAATTCCTTGAGTATCGTAGAATTGTTCCTCATCTGGTCACTCCTAAAATTAATAAAGTAACACGCTATATCTACGGGTTACCAATTGAGATCCGTGATTTAGTTCGCTCACATATGCCGTCCACGACGGAATCTGCTATGGAGTTGGCTGGTTATCTGATGGATGGGATGCTTAGGAACCGTGATGAGAAGAAGGATGATGGAAAAACAAGTGCGGGTGGAAAGATGAAGAAAACAGAAAAGAAAAGAGAAGGGGGATTTGTGTATAGTCGCACCATTTGCAAGTCATGTGGTAGGAGACATTTCAGTAGATGTCTTCGACCAACTAACACAATTGAATGTGGATTTTGCAAAAACTGGGTCATCTGGAAGCAGATTGAAGGAAAAACACCGGAGTATGTTTTGAGTGTGGTGAGAAGGGACACTATAGTACTGAGTGCCCAAAGAAAAAGCCGATGACTAATGCAGTAGGTGCAGGTGGCAGCGATGCCAAGACTGAGGCCAAGAAAGGAAACGCACGTGTTTTCATGCTAGACACTCAATAGGCAGCCGATATACCGGACGTGATCACCGGTACGTTTCCTATAAATAATGTTTATGCTAGAGTTTTATTTGACTCGGGTGCAAACCAAAGCTTTATAGATTATAAATTTTGCAGTCTATTAAATTAACCCTTAGTTAAACTAAATACACATTACGAAGTCGAGAATGCTAATGGAAATGTAAGTAGAATAACCGAGGCTTTAGATAATGCCACAATATCATTAGCCAATCACGTCATACCTGTAGGATTGTTACCCATGACATTAGCAGGTTTTGATGTAGTTTTGGGTATGGACTGGTTATCGTTTAATAAAGCCCGTATACTATGTAATGATAAAGCCATCGACATTCGAACACCCAATAACAAAACCATTCGTATAATCGGGGATAAAGAAAGAGGAAAGGTAGGAATCATTGCCAAGATTAAAGCAAGTCATTGCATAGGTAAGGGATGCCTTGTGTTCATGGCCTATGTCACCAAGTAACTTGAACCAAAGAAAATGGAGGAAGTATCGATTGTGTCTGAATTTCAAGATGTATTTCCTAATAAGCTACCAGGAGCCCCGCCTGATAGAGAGGTAGAGTTTAGAATCGACCTCATGCCAGGAACATCATCAATAGCCAAATCTCCTTATCGTCGAGCACCTACAGAAATGACAGAACTAAAAAAACAGTTAGATGACTTTTGAGAAAGGATTCATATGTCCGAGCTCGTCACCGTGGGGAGCTCCAATTCTGTTTGTAAAGAAGAAGGACGGATCGATGAGAATGTGTATAGATTATAGAGAACTGAATAAAGTCACTATCAAGAACAAGTATCCACTTCCAAGAATCGACGATTTGTTCGACCAGTTTCAAGGAGCAAGTTGTTTTTCAAAAATTGATCTTAGATCGGGTTAACATCAGTTGAAAGTACAAGAAGAAGATATACCAAAGACAGCCTTTAGAACCCGATATGGACATTATGAGTTCACCGTGATGCCTTTCGGACTCACTAATGCTCCAGCAGCTTTTATGGACATGATGATTCGAATTTGCAAACCATACTTAGACAAGTTTGTTATCGTTTTCATCGATGATATTCTCGTTTATTCAAAATCCAAAGACGATCGTCAAGTTCATCTCAAGATCATACTTGAAACCCTAAGAAACGAGAAATTATACGCCAAATTCTCCAAGTGTGAATTTTGGTTATCCGATGTCCAATTTCTTGGTCATGTTATAAATGAGAAGGGTATTCAAGTAGACCCATCAAAGATTGAAGCAATAACTAAATGGGAGAAACATAAGACGCCGACTCAAGTCCGAAGTTTTCTAGGCTTAGCCGGATGTTACAGAAGATTCATTCAAGACTTCTCCCGAATAGTTGTTCCATTAACTTCACTCACAAGAAAGACAATTAAGTTTGAATGGGGAACAAAGCAGGAAGAAGCATTCGAAACACTTAAACAAAAGTTAACACACGCACCTATTACGGCCTTGCCAGAAGGACTAGAAAACTTTATCATTTACTGTGATGCTTCGTACACGGAAATGGGATGTGTTTTGATGCAAGGAAAGAAAGTAATTGCTTAGGCTTCGAGACAATTAAAGGTTCATGAAAAGAATTACACCACACACGACCTTGAATTAGGTGCTATAATCTTCGAATTGAAATTATGGCGACATTACTTGTATGGTGTTAAGTTCATTGTATACACTGATCACAAAAGTTTAAAGCATATATTCGATCAAAAGGAACTGAATATGAGTCAAAGGTGATGGATGGAAATGCTTAATTACTACGACTGTGAAATCATATATCATGAAGGAAAGGCAAATGTTGTGGCTGATGCCTTAAGTAGGAAAGAACATGAGAAACCAAAGAGTCCGAGCTCTTAGATTGGAACTTAAAATTGATCTAGCTAGCCAAATAAAAGAAGCTCAGAAGTTGGCACTAGAATAAGGGAACATTAAAGCCGAAAAAGAAAATGGTACAATCGATCAATTGATTAAAGGAAGTGATGAAATACTTAGACTCGGTACAAGGATTTGGGTACCGATGGTCGGGAGTTTAAGAGACAAGATTTTAGAAGAAGCACACAAGTCAAAGTATATGATGCATCCGGGAAGTGACATGATGTATCATAATTTAAAAAGATGATTATTGGTGGATTGGGATGAAGAAAGAAATTGCTTTGTATGTAGCTAAGTGCCTGACATGCTCAAAAGTGAAAGCTGAACATCAAAAGCCGTTAGGATTACTACAACAACCAGAAATTCCGATTTGGAAATGGGATAGGATAACAATGGATTACATCATGAAGTTACCATAAACTTCTCGTCAAAATGATGCGATTTGGATTATTTTCGATTGACATACCAAGTCTACCCATTTTATTCCAATTCAAGAAACGTTTAGTATGGATAAGTTAGCATACTTATACGTCGAAAATATAGTATCTTTACACGGTGTGCCGCTATCCATCATTTCTGATAGAGATAGTCGTTTCACTTCAAATTTTTGGTCAAGCTTTCAAAAGGCTATGGGGACTTGATTAAACTTAAGTACCGCATACCATCCCCAAATTGATGGCCAAAGTGAACGTACAATTCAAACCTTAGAAGACATGCTTCGTGCATGTGTTATCGACATAGGAGGAAGTTAGGATACCCGTCTTGCTCTAATGGAATTCTCGTAGAACAACAGTTATCATACGAGTATCCGAATGGCACCATTTGAAGCATTGTATGATCGTAAGTGTAGAACACCTGTATGTTGGTTAGAAACAGGTGATAGTCAGTTGTCAGGACCAGAAATTATTCAAAGAACCACTGATCAAGTTATACAAATCCATGAACGATTAAAGGCAGCAAGAGATAGACAAAAGAGCTATGCGGACGTTCGTCGCAAGCCCTTGGAATTTAAAGAAGGTGATAGAGTATTATTGAAAGTATCGCCTTGGAAAGGTGTGATACGATTTGGAAAGAAAAGAAAACTGAGTCCACGATTTGTTGGACCATTCAAGATACTCGATAGAATCGGACCAGTTGCTTACCGACTAGAATTACCCGATGAAATGAAAGGTATTCACGACGTGTTTCACGTATCCAATCTACGCAAGTGTTTAGCTGACAAAACCCTTGCAATGCCTTTAAAAGATGTCAAAGTCAACGAGAAACTTAGATTTGTAGAACAACCGATTCAAATAGAAGATAGCATGATTATGTTTCTTAAACACAAACGACTCAAGCTCGTGAAAGTTAAATGGGATTCAAGACGAGGACCCGAGTATACGTGGGACCTCAAGTCAGAAATGAAAAAGAAATATCCCTATCTATTCCAATAAACCTCGAGGACGAGATTATTTAAAAGGTGGGGAAGATGTAACACCGCATCTTTTACCCTATAAGTTTAAAGCCTAATTATACCAACTTACATAAGTATAGGGACCAAATTGTAAATTCTGAAATCTCCTCTCATCGCGATACGCGACAGGGTAATATTTAATCCATCGCGTAGCGCGATGGACTTGCACAAAAACCGAGACATGGGCGGCGTAGCGATACGCTACAGCCCAAATCACAACAGTCATCGCGTATCGTGATGACCTTGCTAAGTCATTGGACACGTGTCCAACAACGTGTCAACACGTGGCATGATATGACAGGCCACATGTTATCACCAGATAAAGGTGGCATAATTTGCGGCGCCGCGGTACGCGACGGGTCTCAAGGAACCCATCGCGTACCGCGACGGGGTCCAGAATCAGCCTATAAAAGGGGGTGACGTGTTTGAGGTCTTCTCATCCCAAACACACCACCATTTACACATACTTAACCTCGAAAGGCGTGCCCTATTGCCGTAACAAGCCGACGTGCCATTTTCTCGTAGTTCGTGCAATAAACGAAGTTATAATCAAGCTATCAATCGTGTAATCGAGTAGATCAAGAACCTGCCTTTTTCTTGTTACCAATCTAAGTATTCTATCTAAGGTAGGGGTTATGTTTAAGTTATTTAGCTTAGAATCAATCGAGGCTATGGCCTTTAACCTTGATCGCATTTTACAAACATTCACATTCATAAACGAGTTTTTCATAAACGTTACTTCACAATAAAGTAATGTTAATCAAAGATATATTTTGACGGGCATGTAGTAACTGTAAGGGTGGTATCACTAGTAGTAAGTTTCTTGCCTAAGGAAAAGTAATCCGTACAAATCTCAACCAACTGAAGGACCCGTTTACTTACCTGGAGAAACTTACCAACGTGTTATAACCTATTAAGCCAAAGCATGCTACATTAAACATCACATAAAAACCAAGTGTTCATTCCAATCAAAGACAAACGATTTCAAGGTTAAGTTTACAATCATAGCTTAATCAAGTAACATCATTCAAGTATATATACGAACATATTATGTATAGGTTAAATATCATTCACAATCAATCAATCAGTCAAGGTTTTCAACACAGATAGTATAGGTGAATACGTCAACCTTTTCGATCAGTCAAATCATATTTATACTCAATGAGACGAACGGGTGTTTGTCTTAACGAGTCAATCAATGTCTACCTGAGATCATGCAATCTCTAAAACGTTATAATACAATGTAGAGAATAAAATCAACTCGGACCAAATACGCATGTGTATGGATCCAAACATAACTGTTAAAGCCCAATCAATAAATCAAAGGCAAAGAAGCCCCGAGCTGCAACGGTCATGACCAGTTCTCTGTTCAGGGCCGTTTTGGCTCGGAGAATACCGTTATGTGTGTAGGGCAGTGGTACATATACCGGAAGTAGTAATGTTTTTGCTGAGGTTGTCAAGAAAACTATGTTTGTATTGTAATCGTTATTCAAAATGTTTTATTGAGTCATACGTGTTCACCAGCATATAGCTGACGTATTTTTCCAACCCATTACATGTAATTAAGCATAAGTAGCATTAACAAGGATTGGAGTCTTAATGAAGATAGAAGCGCGTACAAGATGGCTCCGTTTTTTATGCACTAAAATCCTTGTAATATGAAGCATATCTTTTGTAAACTAATACTCGGGTATTTAACTCCCGAGTAAATTTTCATTGTAAATTAATATTATATTCAAACCAAAAGTCTTCCGCTAAAATTAACCATAAACTCTGATATATTTACAAAACAGGTCCCAACTTGTGGTCACACGCCTAGGCCCTAAGTCGGGGTGTGACAGGTTGGTATCAGAGCCATCGGTTCAGCGAATTAGGTATTTAATCATTAGTACCTAAGCTTAAAGTTATTATTATTCAATGGGATAAGATAGAATTGGTAAAATTCCTATCCCTAAAAATAACTACGTGCAGATGTCTTATATTAATTACCTTGGTCATAGACACTGAGTAGCAATCTGATCAAAACCGACATTCAACTATGAACCATCCGATATGGAAAGTAGTAATAGCTATTATACAAGATTTTTCAATCACAGTCAACCAATCATTCCGATGTTACCATATGGGACCTAACCCGTGTATCTTCCAGGAAGTCAACAATGTGCAATCGAAATCTCCGACAACACTGCTGACAACATTCCTCAGTACCACCCATCTAAACTTCCCACTTACCATCCTTCCGAGGAACTGGAAGTGCAAAGTAAGATCAAACAGGAGATTGAATCGGAATCATCTAGTTGGATGAATTGTCACTCTGATCAAAGGAAATGGCAATTCGGATCACCACCATCAAACTATCAATACCAAATCCCACCAACCACTGCAGAACCAAGTCGTAAACCCAGGATGAGAGCCATCCTGTCATATAAAAATAGATTAGTTCAATCACCAATCAAAAACCCTTATAAATCGAAGGAAGATATCGAGGAAGAGGAGGATCCCGAAGAAGAAAATGAGGAGAATGAGAATCCTTATTTTCCTTCGTATAATGGACCAAGACCTTCCATATCACAACAAGCTAAAGAGATTCGTGAAGAGGAAAACCTGATCAAGGAATTTTATACAACTAATATCCCCGATGAGGAAATGAATATATATGTTGCAAATCCACACCTCTATCCACAAGAGAACGCTTATCTCTTCCCAGCTGCATCCACACCAACGGGATACCCTAACCCGCCAAATTCAGTGATGGATGAGCTAAGGAATGTGAAAATGGACAAGAAGAGAATAGGAAAGAAAATAGTTAAGAAATGTGACAAGATGAAAAACCTCGTTAAAAAGTGTATTAAAGATTAGGAATCGTTGTTGCATACTGTTGTTAACTGTTATGTTTTCTTTGTAAGATAAATAATGTATTATAAAGAAAGTTTATCTTTTCTCTGAATTTTATTCATGTAACAGCATGTCTAAAGCCAACAGTAATCAAGAAATACAAATAAATAATAAAAAAAAGACCGTAGCAGAAAACATAAACGATAAAAAAAAGAATGTAGCAGAAAACATTCAAGCAATACCGAAAGACTATGTGCTCGGTATTCGCGATTTAATCAAAGAAGCTGTAACTCCGCTTTATGACTTAATGAAAAATGATCCAAGTCGAACCGCCTCTCATTCTAATAAAAGGGCGAGTCAAAGAAAAAGTGAATCTGCTACTTCAAAAAGAGAATCAAAGAAAGAATCTAAAAAGGAATCAGAAAAGAAAGAAAGTAAGAAAAAGGAAAATGAGAAAAAGAAGGAAGTAAGCGATGAAAGTTCCACCGCTGAAAACGACCTCCGTGAGAAAACAAAGAAATTCAAAATACATGAAGGTTGTGATTTCAAAGTGTTTAAGGTTTACAACCCCAAATAATTTCACGGGGATAAAGGAGTGATAAATACCCTCCGATGGTTGGAGTAAATGGAATCGATTGTGCTAATAAGCAAGTGTTAGAAAGGGAGAATGTACAATACACTTCCCAGATGTTCAAAGGGGAAGCATGGGAATGGTGGAATACCCTAATTGGAATCAAGGATAGAGAGAATTTATACAACCTAGATTAGGAGACGTTTAAGGCCATGATATTGAAGAAGTTTTGTCCAATAAACGAAATGGACCAAATTAAGACTAAACTGTGAAATCACAAGGTTGTGGGAACCAATATTAAGGAATATAACACCAAATTCCTTGAGTATTGTAGAATTGTTCCTCATCTGGTCACTCCTAAAATTAATAAAGTAGCACGCTATACCTACGGGTTACCAATTGAGATCCGTGATTTAGTTCGCTCACATATGCCGTCCACGACGGAATCTTCTATGGAGTTGGCCGGTTATCTGATGGATGGGATGCTTAGGAACCGTGATGAGAAGAAGAAGGATGATGGAAAAACAAGTGCGGGTGGAAAGATGAAGAAAACAGAAAAGAAAAGAGAAGGGGGATTTGTGTATTGTCGCCCCATTTGCAAGTCATGTGGTAGAAGACATTTCAGTAAATGTCTTCGATCAACTAACACAATTGTATGTGTATTTTGCAAGAAACCGGGTCATCTGGAAGCAGATTAAAGGAAAAACACCGGAGTATGTTTTGAGTGTGGCGAGAAGGGACACTATAGTACTGAGTGCCCAAAGAAAAATCGGATGACTAATGCAGTAGGTGTAAGTGGCAGCGGTGCCAAGACCGAGGCCAAGAAAGGAAACGCACGTGTTTTCATGGTAAACACTCAAAAGGCAGCCGATATACCGGACGTGATCACCGGTACGTTTCCTATAAATAATGTTTATGCTAGAGTTTATTTGACTCGGGTGCAAACCCAAGCTTTATAGATTATAAATTTTGCAGTCTATTAAATGAACTCTTAGTTAAACTAAATAAACATTACGAAGTCAAGACTGCTAATGGAAACGTAAGTAGAATAACCGAGGCTTTAGATAATGCACAATTTCTTTAGCCAATCACGTCATACCTGTACGATTGTTACCCATGACATTAGCAGGTTTTGATGTAGTTTTGGGTATGGACTGGTTATCATTTAATAAAGCCCGTATCCTATGTAACGATAAAGCCATCGACATTCGAACACCAATAACAAAACCCTTCGTATAATCGGAGATAAAGAAGGAGGAAAGGTAGGAATCATTTCCAAGATTAAAGCAAGTCATTGCATAGGGAAGGTATGCCTTGCGTTCATGGCCTATGTCACCAAGGAACTCGAACCAAAGAAAATGGAGGAAGTATCGATTGTGTCTGAATTTCAATATGTATTTCCTAATGAGCTACCAGGAGCCCCGCCTGATAGAGAGGTAGAGTTTAGAATCGACCTCATGCCAGGAACATCACCAATAGCCAAATCTCCTTATTGTCTAGAACCTATAGAAATGAAAGAACTAAAGAAACAGTTAGATGAACTTTTGAGAAAGGATTCATACGTCCGAGTTCGTCACCGTGGGGAGCTCCAATTCTGTTTGTAAAGAAGAAGGACGGATCGATGAGAATGTGTATAGATTATAGAGAACTGAATAAAGTCACTATCAAGAACAAGTATCCACTTCCAAGAATCGACGATTTGTTCGACCAGTTTCAAGGAGCAAGTTGTTTTTCAAAAATTGATCTTAGATCGGGTTAACATCAGTTGAAAGTATAAGAAGAAGATATACCAAAGACAGCCTTTAGAACCCGATATAGACATTATGAGTTCACCGTGATGCCTTTCGGACTCACTAATGCTCCAGCAACTTTTATGGACATGATGAATCGAATTTGCAAACCATACTTAGACAAGTTTGTTATCGTTTTCATCGATGACATTCTCGATTATTCAAAATCCAAAGACGATCATCAAGTTCATCTCAAGATCATACTTGAAACCTTAAGAAACGAGAAATTATACGCCAATTCTCCAAGTGTGAATTTTGGTTATCCGAAGTCCAATTTCTTGGTCATGTTATAAATGAGAAGGGTATTCAAGTAGACCCAGCAAAGATTGAAGCAATAACTAAATGGGAGAAACATAAGACGCTGACTCAAGTCCGAAGTTTTCTAGGCTTAGCCGGATATTACAGAAGATTCATTCAAGGCTTCTCCCAAATAGCTGTTCCATTAACTTCACTCACAAGAAAGAAAATTAAGTTTGAATGGGGACCGAAGCAGGAAGAAGCATTCGAAACACTTAAACAAAAGTTAACACACGCACCTATTCTGGCCTTGCCAGAAGGACTAGAAAACTTTATCATTTATTGTGATGCTTCGCACACGGGAATGGGATGTCTTTTGATGCAAGGAAAGAAAGTAATTTCTTATGCTTCGAGACAATTAAAGATTCATGAAAATAATTACCCCACACACGAACTTAAATTAGGTGCTATAATCTTCGCGTTGAAATTATGGCGACATTACTTGTATGGTGTTAAGTTCATTGTATACACTGATCACAAAAGTTTAAAGCATATATTCGATCAAAAGGAATTGAATATGAGGCAAAGGTGATGGATGGAAACGCTTAATTACTACGACTGTGAAATCATATATCATGAAGGAAAGGCAAATGTTGTGGCTGACGCCTTAAGTAGGAAAGAACATGAGAAACCAAAGAGTCTGAGCTCTTAGATTGAAACTTAAAATTGATCTAGCTAGCCAAATAAAAGAAGCTCAGAAGTTGGCACTAGAAGAAGGGAACATTAAAGCCGAAAAATAAAATGGTACAATCGATCAATTGATTAAAGGAAGTGATGAATTACTTAGACTCGGTACAAGGATTTGGGTACCGATGGTCGGGAGTTTAAGAGACAAGATTTTAGAAGAAGCACACAAGTCAAAGTTTATGATGCATCCGAGAAGTGACATGATGTATCACAATTTAAAAAGATGATTATTGGTGGATATGGATGAAGAAAGATATTTCTTTGTATGTAGCTAAGTGCCTGACATGTTCAAAAGTGAAAGCTGAAGATCAAAAGCCGTTAGGATTACTACAACGACCAGAAATTCCGATTTGGAAATGGGATATGATAACAATGGATTTCATCATGAAGTTACCAAACACTTCTCGTCAAAATGATGCGATCTGGATTATTGTCGAAAGACTTACCAAGTCTGCCCATTTTATTCCAATTCAAGAAACGTTTAGTATGGATAAGTTAGCACACTTATACGTCGAAAACATAGTATCTTTACATGGTATGCCACTATCCATCATTTCTGATAGAAATAATCGTTTCACTTCAAATTTTTGGTCAAGCTTTCAAAAGGCCATGGTGACTTGATTAAACTTAAGTACCGCATACCATCCCCAAACTGATGGCCAAAGTGAACGTACAATTCAAACCTTAGAAGACATGCTTCGTGCATGTGTTATCGACATAGGAAGAAGTTGGGATACCCGTCTTGCTCTAATGGAATTCTCGTAGAACAACAGTTATCATACGAGTATCCGAATGGCACCATATGAAGCATTGTATGGTCGTAAGTGTAGAACACATGTATGTTGGTCAGAAACAGGTGATAGTCAGTTGTCAGGACTAGAAATTGTTCAAAGAACCACTGATCAAGTTATACAAATCCCTGAACGATTAAAGGCAGCAAGAGATAGACAAAAGAGCTATGCGGACGTTCGTCGCAAGCCCTTGGAATTTAAAGAAGGTGATAGAGTATTATTTCAAGTATCGCCTTGGAAAGGTGTGATACGATTTGGAAAGAAAGGAAAACTGAGTCCACGATTTGTTGGACCATTCAAGATACTCGATAGAATCGGACCAGTTTCTTACCGACTAGAATTACCCGATGAAATGAAAGGTATTCACGACGTGTTTTACGTATCCAATCTACGCAAGTGTTTAGCTAACGAAACCCTTGCAATACCTTAAAAGATGTCAAAGTCAACGAGAAACTTAGATTTGTAGAACAACCGATTCAAATAGAAGATAGCATGATTAAGTTTCTCAAACACAAACGACTCAAGCTCGTGAAAGTTAAATGGGATTCAAGACGAGGACCCGAGTATACGTAGGACCTCGAGTCAGAAATGAAGAAGAAATATCCCTATCTATTACAATAAATCTCGAGGACGAGATTATTTAAAAGGTGGGGAGGATGTAACACCGCGTCTTTTACCCTATAAGTTTAAAGCCTAATTATAACAACTTACATAAGTATAGGGACCAAATTGTAAATTCTGAAAATCTCCTCTCATCGTGATACGCGACGGGGTAATATTTAATCCATCGCGTAGCGCGATGGACTTGCACAAAAACCAAGACATGGGCGGCGTTGCGATACGCTACAGCCCAAATCACAATGGTCATCGCGTATCGTGATGACCTTGCTAAGTCATTGGACACGTGTCCAACAACGTGTCAACACGTGGCATGATATGACAGGCCACATGTCATCACCAGATAAAGGTGGCATAATTTGGGGGCCGCGGTACGCGACGGGTCTCAAGGAACCCATCGCGTACCGCGACGGGGTCCAGAATCAGCCTATAAAAGGGGGTGACGTGTTTGAGGTCTTCTCATCCCAAACACACCTCCATTTACACACACTTAACCTCGAAAGGCGTGCCCCAATGCTGTAACAAGCCGAAGTGCCATTTTCTCATAGTTCGTGCAAGGAACGAAGTTATAATCAAGCTAGCAATCGTGTAATCGAGTAAACCAAGAACCTGCCTTTTTCTTATTATCAATCTAAGTATCCAATCTAAGGTAGGGGTTATGTTTAAGTTATTTAGCTTAGACTATCAATCGAGGCTATGGCCTTTAACCTTGATCGCATTTTACAAACATTCACTTTCATAAACGAGTTTTTCATAAACGTTACTTCATAATAAAGTAATGTTAATCAAAGATATATTTTGACGGGCACGTACTAACTGTAAGGGTGATATCACTAGTAGTAAGTTTCTTGCCTAAGGAAAGTAATTCGTACAAATCCCAATCAACCGAAGGACCCGTTTACTTACCTGGAGAAACTTACCAACGTGTTATAACCTATTAAGCCAAAGCATGCTACATCAAACGTCACATAAAAACTAAGTGTTTTCATTCCAATCAAAGACAAACGATTTCAAGGTTAAGTTTACAATCATAGCTTAATCAAGTAACATCATTCAAGTATTTTTACGAACATATTATGTATAGATTAAATATCATTCACAATCAATCAATCAGTCAAGGTTTTCAACACCGATAGTACAGGTGAATACGTCAACCTTTTCGATCAGTCAAATCATATTTATACTCAATGAGACGAACGTGTGTTTGTCTTAACGATTCAATCAATGTCTACATGAGATCATGCAATCTCTAAAACGTTATAATACAAAGTAGAGAATAAAATCAACTCAGACCAAATACGCATGTGTATGGATCCAAACATTACTGTTAAATCCCAATCAATCAATCAAAGGCAAAGAAGCCCCGGGCTGCAATGGTCATGACCAGTTCTCTGTTCAGGGCCATTTTGGCTCGGAGAATACCGTTATGTGTGTAGGGCAGTGGTACATATACCGGAAGTAGTAATGCTTCCGCTAAGGTTATCAAGAAACTATGTTTGTTTTGTAATCGTCATTCAAAATGTTTTATTGAGTCATACGTGTTCACCAGCATATAGCTGACGCATTTTTCCAACCCATTACAGGTAATTAAGCATAAGTAGCATTAACAAGGATTGGAGTCTTAATGAAGATAGAAGCGCGTACAAGATGGCTCCGTTTTTATGCACTAAAATCCTTGTAATATGAAGCATATCTTTTGTAAACTAATACTCGGGTATTTAACTCCCGAGTAAATTTTTATTGTAAATTAATATTATATTCAAACCAAAAGTCTTCCGCTAAAATTAATCATAAACTCTGATATATTTACAAAACAGTTACCAACTTGTGGTCACACGCCTTGGCCCTAAGTCGGGGTGTGACATGAGGTCTCGTGAGGGTTTATTGTGAACTACACCCACAAAGTTCCAAATACAACAAAATATACAAATAAATCAACCCAACAGCCACAACAAAAGATATATATACAAATAAGCCCAACTAGTTACCCATACAACATTACCAATATAATAATATTATACATACCATGAGAACAAAAACAAAATAAAAGATAAAAATAAAGCAAAAGGGTGACAAAAGTCTACTGTGGTGGTGGCGCATCCTCATCACCAACCTGTGGATCCACAGGCTGCTCATTATATACGTTCAGTGAAGGAGGGATCGGTACCTGCAAATGAACAAAAAGTAATCTAAAATGATCATCATGGCGGGTCACGTGGGCCTGCATCTACTCCATATGGGCCAGAACATCCTTCTGATGGGCCGAGCCTCCACCTGTTGGGCTCGAGCCTCCTCCCGCATCTCTCGCTGCTGCTGAAAAATCATATCTAATGTGATGGGTTGCTGCGACTGCTGTGGCGGCTGTGATGATGAAGATGATGCCTGCCTCAGCGGATACTACTGCTGAGGGCGCATCATGCGCGAGATCAGTACGTGTTGCATGTGTGTCAAAATCCCCATCTGTAATGATGTGGCAACAGCTGATCCTGGAGGCGGTGGCACCTGCGGTCCCTGTCTGACTAGTATGAGCATCAATGGTTCATGTAGCTTGCAAATCTCGGCCCTCCGAACGTCCTCTAACACAAACGCCTCTGTAGCCGGTCCAGGAGTGAAGAACTGTACCGAGTATCTCTCAAAAAACCCCCAAACTCTGTGCAATCCTCGTAATATACGACCCCCAATGACAACTGGGCCGATGTACCCTGTAAATTCCGACCTCTAGCAAAATACGTGAGGAGCAGCATCGCAATGTTGGCCTCCCTGCCAGTAACGATAGACAGGAGGCACAATAGATCAAGTTACAACACTTATCACGGCCTGAATGATGGCTGGCGATTGTGTAAGCAACGATACGATGTAAGTAACGATGGACGGGGTCCCTAATAGAAGACGCCACTACAGAGCTCGAGTGGGCCCCATCCGCGATCTGCTCCCAAAACTGGGTTAACTAAGCCTTAGTCAACCAAAACTCACGCTCCCGTTGTGACCGCATAGTATAGCCTCGAAAACTCTGCAAAAACTCGGGAGTCTGAACATCCTCCCGAGTATAATAGCCTGTGGCCACAGCGAAATCCGGGACTGACATCTCATACACATGTCGTCCGAGTGAGAACGACACGGCATGCGGCTCAGTGAAATCGGTCGCCGTGAATCTGAAAGTCGAGTCACCCTCGCGCACTCGGGCCCACTGATCCGATATCAAATCCCGTAATCTAACCTCCACCCCAAGGTACTCAACAAAACCCAATCAAACGTCCTATGACTAAGGAGCTGCATACCTCGAATACGGGTAAGCCGAGTATACTCCTCAATCAAAATCCAAAATCTGAGCACCATGTGATGGGTGCGTCGTCCATCTCCGACGATCTCCTCTCGCTCAATGTCCGGAGTAATTGGCAACTCCGGACTATCATACTGAATCACTCGGGGTGGCCACTGCTGTATAAAGCGATGAGGCACGGGATCACCCCGAGGAGAAGCAACAGGGCTACTGCGGCCCGTGCCCTCAGGCCGAGTCCTTGGCCTCTTGCTCCCAAGGGCGTCCGAAGCTCCTGGACTATCAAACATATTTGCAAAATCAAACAGTCAAGTTAGATATATCAACAATGATTGTGGCGACAAATTTATAGCATTTCGGTCGCGGTCGTCCCACATATAATAAAATAATACAAAAATTATAATAAAATAATAAAAATAAAGGATAGATAAAGATGAAAAATTCGGGGACACCCTGCACGTATTTCTAAAAAGCATATTGTCCCGCCCGAATGGAGATTGAGTATGGGCAGTACAATTAATTTTTAATGTAAAACCAAACTAACAACGCCTCCCGACGACTCAATTAACAAAAACAAGCTCAATTAACAGACTCGACTCGACTATTAACAAACAGACAACTATTAACATACCGACACGACCAAAAGAAACGCACTGACTGATAATCACGATTAATGTGCAAACAAACAAATAAAACGTCGGCAAAACAAATATTATGCTGACAAATCGGGTTGGTGAAATAAAATATTAATAAAATATTAGCATGTAAAGTTCAAAAATCTTGTTTACTTTCGAAATGTCACTATCATTAAAAAAACAATATATTAATGATTTTAAAATTTTGAACTGAAAACCCCGATTTATCATTACTTACGTTCAGCAAAACCGACAACCAAATTTTGCAAACTAACTAACCAAACCACCTAACAAACCCGGCAACCATAAATTTCAAATTCCCGACTAAAACCAGATAGTCAACCCGGACCTACTACATAACCCACTAATAACTGCCCGCAAAGTTCCAAATATCCAAACCGAACATTATCAATTCACATCCCGATATAATAATATAATGCACACAACATACCTCTATGTCGAGTACTGATAAAATTAGAAAAATAAACAGTGGTTGTGGTGACTGGACGGCAGTAGATGGCGACAGTGGTGGTATGTGATTGTAGTGGTAGTAACTGGTGGATAGCAGTGGTGGTCTGTGATGAGATGGTGATGTGTAGTTATAAAATTAGAAAAATAAACAGTGGTAGTAACTGGTGGATAGCAGTGGATAGCAGTCGAGTACTGATAAAATTAGAAAAATAAACAGTGGTTGTGGTGACTGGACGGCAGTAGATGGCGACAGTGGTGGTATGTGATTGTAGTGGTAGTAACTGGTGGATAGCAGTGATGGTCTGTGATGAGATGGTGATGTGTAGTGACAGCAACAGTTGTGTGGTGCGAAATAGTAGAGATGGTGGTCGGCGACGATGGTGAACTGAGATGATGGTGGTAAAGCGGCAGTGATGACAGTGGTGGTGGACGGCGGTGAGTGGTGGTAGAGATTGATGATCAACGGTGATGGACGCAAATGCGAAGCCGACAATGGTTATGGTATGTAGAGAAAGAAGAAGGATAAGTGAAGAAGAAGAAAAAGAAGGGTCAGTCATTTTTATTATTTTTTTCGGATCTATTATGACCCATCGCGATATGCGATGGGTTAAAAACTAATGGGCTGCTTATTTCAATTAGGGTTTTGCTCCATCGCGATACGCGGTGGGGTGTGGATTGACGTCATCGCTTATCGCGATGACGTCATAATGTCAGGAACGCCATGAGAGATAGCGATACGCGATGGGTTATGAATGTAGTTCATCGCGTATCGCTATGGTTCTGTTTTGACAGAAAGTTTTGCACGAAAACGGGTCCGGACATTTTCCGACCCGACCACTTTTCGGCATCCCGACATCACTCTGAAGACGTTTCCGAACTCAAAACATACCTTTCGTTTCTGGAAAAACGTTTAATTGACCAAACTCTTACCGAACTTCATGAACTTCTAACTCTTCAAACAAACTTCCCACACTTGATGTTTTCTGCACAAAACTCAAGACGACAATTAATACAAGACTCAAAAAAATGAAAACAAACTGGACAGGCACATATAAACCCCGGGTTGCCTCCAGTAAGAGCTTAATTTCATGTCTACAGCTCGATAGTGCCTTGAACTCTCAATTGTCTTCATATACTGGTGAAGTCACAATGAAACTCACCGATTCCTTGTACATCTCGTGGATATCCTTCATTTCCAAGCATGGCTTCAATCTATAGCCATTCACCACTTGCCTCACATGGTCATCAAAATCCTCAATCTCATATTGACCATGGATTCCAATTCTCATAACCAAATACGGGCCCGTCGACTTACTTTCCAACTTACACGGGAAGAGCTTCATCCTCGTGTTGTATAACCAAACCTTTTGTCCAACTTCAAAGTTCTTCAATCGGATATTTGCAACATGAACCTTCTTCATCTTTGCCTTATAAGCGGATGCACAGTCATACCCCTCGTCCCTTAACTCCTCAATCTCTTACAAAGCTAACTTCCTTGCCTTACCTCCATCATCATAATTCATGTTTACCTGTTTAGTAGCCCAATAAGCTCTTTGTGCAATCTCTACCAGTAAATGACAATCCTTTCCATACAATAGTCTATAAGGAGTGGTTCCAATTAGCGTTTTACACGCGGTTGGGTAGGCCCATAGAGCATCTGTCAACTTGGTTGAACAATCCTTACGGTCCGTCCGAACAGTTTTCTATAAAATCTGTTTGATTTGCCTATTGGAAACCTCAACTTGTCCACTCGTTTGTGGATGGTAAGGAGTTGCAATCCTATGATCAGCATCATATAGTTTAAGCAATTTTTCAAATTTAAAGTTTTTGAAATTAGATCCCCCATCACTAATGATAGTTCGGGGGACTCCAAATCTAGAAAATATGTTACTTTGTACAAAATTGCAAACGACTATCTGATCATTCGTCCTAGTGGCTATCGCCTCAACCCATATAGACACATAGTCAACAGCTACTAGGATGTAAGGCCCCGTTATCGGTGCCCTACTTTGGACGTTGGATTTACTCATAAACACAGTTCTAAATATCAGAGTTAATTAAAACTTTACGCGGAATATAAATCTTTCATATAACATCACATATCAAATAATAAACATGTCTTAAAACATTCCTCTTGTCTTTCAAAATCAAACATAACTTATAAAACATAACAGGTCTTCAGATGCTAGACTCTTATTTTCTGTCATGTGTCCCCGCTCAAGCTAGCTGTTTCATTCTACTTACCTGCGTGCATACTAAAAGTCAGCTATGCTGAGTGAGTTCTAGTTAATCATACGTCATACATTACATACACTTGCCTTCAATAATGCATCCGAAGATACATAATAATTACTTTACTAATTTACTTTCATACATACACTCATACTTTATTACATTCATACTTTTTGTTTACTGTCCATTCTATCTCAGATATTATTAGGGTCTGATCCCTCTTTCCTTTGTCTATCTCAGATATTATTAGGGTATGATCCATTTCTTAACTATCTCAGATATTAGTAGGGTCTGATCCCTCTTTACTTCTCTATCTCAGATATTATTAGGGTCTGATTGTAAATATTCCGGCAAATTCAGGTATACCCTAGCCGGAATATACTATTTACGTGTTATTTAATACTGAATATATGAATTATAATGTGTTTATACGAGTATATAAGATTCACAGTACGAATTATACTCAAATGTACAACTAGTCGTATCGGAATTACGATTAATCGACGAACGGTTATTGAAACCCGAACGAATCGGGAATTACATTATAGACGAAATATATAATGTTTAGTGATGTTTACGAAGTATTAAAGCTTCGGGATAAGTGAATTATAGCACAGAAAAAGGATTTCGACTTATTAGTACGTCGGTACGATAAACGAAACCTTTAACATCAAACCATGCAAGAGACGATAGATCAAGCCGAAAAAGATGCACAATTACCGACAATATGATGTGTTGAGTCAACAAATGTCATGGTTTAAGTTTTTAGAGTCTTTAAATCGGTTTTATATAAATTTAAATTTTAAGCCGAAAAACGACCGTTTTGGCCTCGTTTTGAGCGAAATTAAACGTTTAACCGAAAAACGAACTGAACCAGATTATCCACAACATTATCCGGATTACACAATCCAAGTTTGTGGCCAAGAATGAAGATGTGGGTCCCACCCCACACCCTAACTTGGACCGATCGGTCCTTGCACACACACACACACATTACATTTTCTTTTTTCTAATATCCAACTCTCCAAATCCTCTCTACATTCTTCAACATCCATCCAAAACCCAAGTTTTTAAGCAAGAACACAAGGTAAAAACCGAGTTGTATCGTGTTTATCTTCTTTTCTTGGTTCATTTACAAGGAAATGAGGTTTCAAATGAAAAATGGGTGAAAACCCGAGATGAAACCGATTCTTGGAGGATCAAGTGATGTATACAAGTTATAGAAAGGATCTTGGTCCAAGAAAGTAGCTAAAAGAGTCAAAAACGAATTTTTACGGTCAAAATCTTTGTTTTGATGTTTTAATCGAAACCATGAAAGAAATGGCTTGATTGTGGGTATAACTTGCTTGGTGTGGTGTTGTTGTGCTTGTAAGTGTTGTATCTAGTGGCTAGCAAAGGCTAGAAACCAAGATCTTTGCGATCTAACGCTAGAAAACACAAGATAGTTCGGTTTTCGTGTGATTTAGATAATTTGGACAGATTGTGATAGACCTAGAGTTGGGTCACGAAATTTCACAGAGATGATCTACACATGAAAATATGAGATCTGTGAATTTTTGGTAATTTTTGGATAAAGGATGAATATTTGGTGAATTTAATGCTCGGTTTTGGCCAAAAATGGTGAAAAATAGCTAAACATCATGAAAAATTCTGGAAAATTTAAGATAAGCTTTTTATAACATATAAAAGTCACACACAAAATTTCAGGTTCATTGGAGAAGTCTAAGTAGGCTTTTCGGTAAAACGAGTTCTAGGGATTTCTAGCTCGGTTTTGGTAAAAATGGCATGAAAAATGCGTTTTTGGTTCTGGAAAATTACAGGGAACTATGTGGGTGACAGGGGTCATCCCAGAAAAATTTGGGATTTTTCGAAGGTCGTTTGGTATTTTCGACATATTTGGTGTTTAAATGACGTTTAAAAATGGTTAAATAAATTTTAGATATGAAAATTAATTCTAGAAAAATTTTATAAAATTCCTTACTGTCAAAATATGCTTTGTACAAAATTTCAAGGTCCAAGACTAAACGGATATTTATTTGTGCTAAATGGAACTTAAAAACAAACTCTTAAAGCTTAAAACGAGTAAACCGGCGAAGTTTGCCTAAGCGAGCTGACTGGTGTTTGAAAACCTTAAAAATGGATGATTTTTATGAAACTAAGCAATCAAACGACCACCAATAATGACGGGGAACGAAATACTAATCCTCCGCAGAATGATAACACGATTCCGAGTAATGACGCACCGCCTAGGGTGGTCGTTACAGACAGTAATGGCCCTATACCTACGGTAGAGACGAACCGTACTGAACCGATTCGTGCATCCAGGGGATGTTCGATCAAGGACTTTATGTTGTGCAAACCTCTAGAGTTTAGCGGGTCTGAAGGACCAAATGGATTAGTTAAATGGATCAAGAAAATAGAATCCGTGGTGAATATCAGCAACTGCCCCGAGGATTGTGTTGTTAAGTATGCTGCCTGCACATTCACGGACCATGCCTTGACATGGTGGAACACGATAGTGCAGACCCGGGGCCAGGCGGCGACAAACCGCATGACCTGGACGGAGCTCAAGGCTCTTGTACTGGAAAATTTCTGCCCGAGAAACGAATTGCAGAAATTAGAAAATGAATTGTGGAACCTGGAAATGCAGGGGGCAGACCATTTGGGTTATACGAACCGGTTTAATGAGTTGTCACGATTGGTACCATGGTTGGTCACCCCAGAGTCGAAGAGGGTGGAGCGTTATATTTGGGGGCTAACTCCAGTTGTAAGGAGTATTGTCAATTCTGGGGGACACCAGACGTATGAGGGTGCGGTGACGCAAGCTGGTATCGTCACGTATGATTTCGTAAGAAGCGGGTCACTGAAGATGGCAGGAGAGTCCGCTGGGGGGAAGCGGAGTTCACATGACCATAGGACCCAGGAAAAGCAGCAAGGTAAACGTGCTAGACCCACTGCCCAGAACTACGCCATGACTAGTTCGGGCGGAAGGCAAGAACCGCAGAAGGGAACGTTTCCTAAGTGTGGGAAATGTGGTTACCACCATGGTGGCGTGTGCAAAGAGGTGGTGTGCCACCGGTGCGGCAGGATTGGGCACTACGCACCGAGCTGTAGGACAAACCTGAACAACTTGAACCAGCAACCGCAACCTATCCGTGCGCAGCCATTTAGGACCCAATCAGCCCGACAACAAAACCCACAAGGAAATCAAGTGATGACCACCAGTCGTGCTTGCTTTGAATGCGGTAGTACAGATCACTTCAAGAAAAACTGTCCGAAGCTGAACCAGGGAGGAAATGGGCGGCAACCCGCGGGTCAGGCATCGTCGTCCAATCCGGCGCGAGGCCGAGCATTCGTGATGGGGGCGAACGAGGCACGCCAGGACCCCAGCGTAGTGACAGGTACATTCCTCGTCTCTGATCATTACGCTTCTGTATTATTTGATACAGGCGCCGATAGAAGTTTTATCTCCGTTAGATTCCTTTCGATAGCAAACCTTCCTATTGGTGAAACCATAGAACCTTACACCGTAGAAGTTGCTAACGGTAAAACCATGATAGTTAATCAGATAGTTCGGAATTGCCCTTTTATTCTGAACGAACAATCCTTTCTGATTGACTTGTTACCGGTAGAATTGGGTAGTTTTGACGTGATAGTGGGAATGGATTGGTTAGCACGTAACAGGGTAGAAATAAACTGTGAAAAGAAAATCGTCAAGATCCGAGTGTCGGATGAAGAGGAGGTATTAGTGCAGAAGAAAAATCCGGCACCATGATACCATTTATATCCCACCTCAAGATGTTAAAATATATACGTCAGGGATGTGTGGCGTATCTAGCGAGCCTGACGGCCACTGATTCTGAGGAAAAACGGGTGGACGATATTCCCGTGGTACGCGAATTTCCACAAGTTTTCCCAGAGGAACTTCCTGGATTACCGCCAACCCGACAGGTCGAATTCAGAATCGATCTATTACCTCAAGCTGGCCCTGTTGCTAAGGCGCCTTACCGACTTGCACCATCTGAGATGCAAGAATTATCCAACCAGTTGCAAGAATTGTTGGATAAAGGATTTATTCGTCCTAGTTATTCCCCGTGGGGTGCACCGGTACTATTCGTGAAAAAGAAGGACGGGAGCCTTAGAATGTGCATTGATTACAGAGAGTTGAACAAGTTGACAATCAAAAATAGGTATCCTCTCCCCCGAATCGATGATCTGTTCGACCAACTACAAGGTGCGAGCTACTTCTCAAAAATAGATCTTAGATCGGGATACCATCAGGTTAGAATTCAGGAGGAGGATATCCAAAAAACCGCATTCCGGACTCGCTACGGCCATTACGAATTCTTAGTTATGCCTTTTGGACTAACAAATGCGCCAGCAGTGTTCATGGATCTCATGAATCAAGTCTGTAAGCCCTACCTCGATAAATTCGTCATCGTGTTTATTGACGATATTTTGATATACTCGAAGAGTAAAGGAGAGCACGAGCAACATTTAAGATTAATTCTAGAACTTCTAAATCAGGAGAAGTTGTATGCAAAATTCTCAAAGTGTAACTTCTGGTTACAAGAAGTGCAATTCCTTGGTCACGTCATAAACCATCAAGGAATACACATTGATCCAAGTAAGGTTGAAGCAGTTAAGAGTTGGCAAGCGCCTAAATCGCCAAAGGAAATCCGCCAATTCTTGGGCTTAGCTGGATACTATCGTCGATTTATAGAGAACTTTTCCAGCATCGCCCAACCTTTAACCCTTTTGACCCAAAAGGATCGAAAGTATGAATGGGGTGAAAAGCAGGAAACGGCGTTTCAAACGCTAAAACAAAGATTGTGCCAAGCGCCGATCTTAAGTCTCCCCGACGGAGACGATGGTTTTGTCGTGTATTGTGACGCATCCCGTAGAGGATTGGGATGTGTGTTGATGCAGAATAATAAAGTCATAGCCTATGCCTCCCGACAGTTAAAAGTACACGAGAAAAATTACACTACTCATGACTTAGAACTGGGAGCAGTTATCTTCGCACTTAAAATCTGGAGACATTATCTCTACGGTACAAAGTGCACCATCTTCACCAATCATAAAAGTTTGCAACACATATTCGATCAGAAAGAACTGAATATGAGACAACGAAGATGGGTCGAATTATTAAGCGACTATGACTGTGACATCCGTTATCACCCCGGCAAGGCTAACGTCGTAGCCGATGCCTTGAGTAGGAAGGATCGGGTTAAGCCATTGCGAGTGCGAGCGCTGGGGATGATAGTCCAGTCGAACCTTTCGGATTTGATTCGAGTCGCTCAACGCGAGGCGTTGGAAGAGGAACAATTGGAAAAAGAGGGACTTTTCGGTAACGAGAAGAATTTCGAACAGCGCAAGGACGAAATTCTCTACTTCAAAAATCGGATTTGGATCCCGACCCTCCATGATCTTCGTGAATTGATCATGAACGAAGCGCATAAATCGAAATATTCCATACATCCGGGATCGAATAAGATGTACAAGGATGTGAAGGAGTTCTACTGGTGGCCGGGTATGAAAAAGGATATAGCCACATACGTCGGCAAGTGTACGACGTGTGCGAGGGTTAAGGCGGAACACCAAAAACCCTCGGGAATGTTACAACAACCGGAAATTCCTGAATGGAAGTGGGAGCAGATCACAATGGGTTTTGTGACACACCTCCCCAAGACGTCCCGAGGACATGATGCAATTTGGGTAATCGTGGATCGATTAACTAAATCGGCACACTTTATTCCGATTAGGAATAATTATAACACTGAGAGGCTTGCGCAGATTTATATAAATGAAATTGTGACTCGTCATGGTATACCCATCTCGATCATCTCTGATCGGGATAGCCATTTCACCTCCAACCTTTGGAAAGCTGTCCAAGAAGCGTTGGGAACGCGTATTGATCTAAGCACAGCTTACCACCCTCAGACCGACGGTCAGTCTGAGGGGACCATCCAAACACTGGAGGATTTGCTTCGTGCATGCGTACTGGATTTTAAGGGAAATTGGGATCAACATCTCCCACTCGTTGAATTTTCCTATAATAATAGTTACCATAGCAGTATAAAGGCAGTGCCTTACGAAGCATTGTATGGACGGAAATGCCGATCGCCACTCTGCTGGACTGAAGTGGGCGACACACAGGTTATTAGATCAGATCTGGTCCAGGAAACGACCAGCAAAATTCTTGAAATTAAGAACAATCTGAAGGCCGCACGGGATCGGCAGAAGAGTTATGCCGATACTCGTAGAAAACCATTATCATTTGAGAAAGGTGACAAAGTGTATTTGAAAGTATCACCTTGGAAAGGAGTAGTCAGATTTGGAAAGGCGGGGAAGTTAGCCCCTAGATATATTGGACCATTCGATATTACTGCGAAGATCGGTCCTGTAGCCTACCGATTAGAACTGCCTGATGAACTGAGTGCAGTTCACAACGTGTTTCACGTGTCGAACCTGAAAAGGTGTCTGTCGGATGAGACATCGGTGTTACCCTTAGAGGGTGTTCAAATAAATGATAAGCTCAACATTGTAGAGGAGCCCATAGAAATAGTAGACGGGAAAATCAAGCAACTTAGACACAATAAGATCTCGTTGGTCAAAGTTAGATGGAATTCGCAACGAGGCCCAGAATATACATGGGAACGAAAGGACGAATTTCGGAAGAAATATCCCCACCTATTTCCTCAAAAGGAAGTAGTTGATGCGTAA
Organism: Bidens hawaiensis; assembly: GCF_021521415.1. Taxonomy (NCBI): domain Eukaryota; kingdom Viridiplantae; phylum Streptophyta; class Magnoliopsida; order Asterales; family Asteraceae; genus Bidens; species Bidens hawaiensis. The sequence continues at coordinate 147,801 of NW_027497060.1, read as the reverse complement.
AATTTCGAGGACGAAATTTTCGTAACGGGGGGAGAATGTAACGATTCCGGCAAATTCAGGTATACCCTAGCCGGAATATACTATTTACGTGTTATTTAATACTGAATATATGAATTATAATGTGTTTATACGAGTATATAAGATTCACAGTACGAATTATACTCAAATGTACAACTAGTCGTATCGGAATTACGATTAATCGACGAACGGTTATTGAAACCCGAACGAATCGGGAATTACATTATAGACGAAATATATAATGTTTAGTGATGTTTACGAAGTATTAAAGCTTCGGGATAAGTGAATTATAGCACAGAAAAAGGATTTCGACTTATTAGTACGTCGGTACGATAAACGAAACCTTTAACATCAAACCAAGCAAGAGACGATCGATCAAGCCGAAAAAGATGCACAATTACCAACAATATGATGTGTTGAGTCAACAAATGTCATGGTTTAAGTTTTTAGAGTGTTTAAATCGGTTTTATATAAATTTAAATTTTAAGCCGAAAAACGACCGTTTTGGCCTCGTTTTGAGCGAAATTAAACGTTTAACCGAAAAACGAACTGAACCAGATTATCCACAACATTATCCGGATTACACAATCCAAGTTTGTGGCCAAGAATGAAGATGTGGTCCCACCCCACACCCTAACTTGGACCGATCGGTCCTTGCACACACACACACACATTACATTTTCTTTTTTCTAATATCCAACTCTCCAAATCCTCTCTACATTCTTCAACATCCATCCAAAACCCAAGTTTTTAAGCAAGAACACAAGGTAAAAACCGAGTTGTATCGTGTTTATCTTCTTTTCTTGGTTCATTTACAAGGAAATGAGGTTTCAAATGAAAAATGGGTGAAAACCCGAGATGAAACCGATTCTTGGAGGATCAAGTGATGTATACAAGTTATAGAAAGGATCTTGGTCCAAGAAAGTAGCTAAAAGAGTCAAAAACGAATTTTTACGGTCAAAATCTTTGTTTTGATGTTTTAATCGAAACCATGAAAGAAATGGCTTGATTGTGGGTATAACTTGCTTGGTGTGGTGTTGTTGTGCTTGTAAGTGTTGTATCTAGTGGCTAGCAAAGGCTAGAAACCAAGATCTTTGCGATCTAACGCTAGAAAACACAAGATAGTTCGGTTTTCGTGTGATTTAGATAATTTGGACAGATTGTGATAGACCTAGAGTTGGTCACGAAATTTCACAGAGATGATCTACACATGAAAATATGAGATCTGTGAATTTTTGGTAATTTTTGGATAAAGGATGAATATTTGGTGAATTTAATGCTTGGTTTTGGCCAAAAATGGTGAAAAATAGCTAAACATCATGAAAAATTCTGGAAAATTTAAGATAAGCTTTTTATAACATATAAAAGTCACACACAAAATTTCAGGTTCATTGGAGAAGTCTAAGTAGGCTTTTCGGTAAAACGAGTTCTAGGGATTTCTAGCTCGGTTTTGGTAAAAATGGCATGAAAAATGCGTTTTTGGTTCTGGAAAATTACAGGGAACTATGTGGGTGACAGGGGTCATCCCAGAAAAATTTGGGATTTTTCGAAGGTCGTTTGGTATTTTCGACATATTTGGTGTTTAAATGACGTTTAAAAATTGTTAAATAAATTTTAGATATGAAAATTAATTCTGGAAAAATTTTATAAAATTCCTTACTGTCAAAATATGGTTTGTACAAAATTTCAAGGTCCAAGACTAAACGGATATTTATTTGTGCTAAATGGAACTTAAAAACAAACTTTTAAAGCTTAAAACGAGTAAACCGGCGAAGTTCGCCTAAGTGAGCTGACTGGTGTTTGAAAACCTTAAAAATGGATGATTTTTATGAAACTAAGTTAATTAAGTAACGATTTGGGGATCGTATTACAGATCTGTACCAGTAGCCGTGCACCGTAGTACATCTTGCTCACAAGAAGGTGAGTTTTCACGAGCCCCTTTTTACTGAACGGTTTTAAATATTTTCCCGGGGCGGAAAGCATGTTTCTATCAAAGTGTTTAAGTACATGCTAATCGCATGGAAACGAATGTATTTATATAATGTTTATTGTATGGAAATCGTACGGTAATGTATTAAGATGGTAATTAACTGAGTTGCTAATATTGTAAGGCCCGAAACAGTGTTCTGGGGTAACCGAGTTCCCAGAGGTTATTAAATGTGTTTCTGGGGTAACAGAGTTCCCAGAGGTTATTAAATGTGTTTCTGGGGTAACAGAGTTCCCAGAGGTTATTAAATGTGTTTCTGGGGTAACAGAGTTCCCAGAGGTTATTGGAAGTATTCTGGGGTAACAGAGTTCCCGGAGGTTAATCGATATGTTTTGGGGTTAATAGAGTTTTCACTTGTGAACTCAGTATAATTACATCACTTATTTATGATTTTTAGAATGATTTGTCATGGTTTATTTAAATTAGTGAAACTCACCAACTATTCGTAGTTGACCCGTTTTCTTTACATGCTTTTTAGGTACACTCAAATCGGAATGAGTGATATGTGTTCGATGCTGTGTGCTATTTTGTGGAAGTCTAGAGATCTATATTTTGCATTAAATATGTTAATGTACTATCGGTAACACTTATGTGATAACGCTTAGATGGTTATGAAATTCAGAACAATGTAATACGTTTAAATTAATGTAGTGGTGTTTTCTTTATAAACAATGCTGTTGATATCAGATGTGTCTGTTGCATCCCGTGTACGTTTCCGCTGCGGTTACGGGGTGTTACACTGATCCCTTTCTTCTTTGTCTATCTCAGATATTATTAGGGTTTGATCCCTTACTTCTCCATCTTCATACATTTTGTCCTTGAATACCCGTAACATACATATACTCTCTTTAATCATTCATATGTTGTACATATATATATATATATCATACACATTAATCTTTTACATACATACCTCCCTTGTCAATACGTGCAATATCCGAAGATCGTTCACGTACCGACAAGCTTTCATTCACAATCATAGCATAATATCTATCACATAAATCATACATGGCATACACTTATCACTTAGGATAAATGAATTAATAATCACCTCGAGTATGCACACAGCCCCGAAAGCATAACAAGGAAATGGGGCTAGAAACTCACCTGAATGCGGTTACGTTCACCGTTTATAGTAATCCCTTTCTTGAGTTATGCGCGACTAACTGTATAAAATTTACATGTATCAATTAACTATTACTGCTCATATCGTATTTCTATCTTTATATAACCCACAACAGACGGGGATGCGGGGCGGCGCCCCTGGCACCGGGGTTCTAAGAGCGGCAGCCCCTAGCGGGGTCCAAGGGGCAGAGCCCCTGGCTGGGGTTAAGCTGCCTTAACGCATTTTCCATTAGGATTTTAAGTTATTATTTTATTCACCTACTCATTCGTTAGCCCGATTCGTGGTCTAGTACTGGGTTACTTTTACTTAGCATTTTAAGCGAACTTAATATTTAGTGAACTTAACTTAAGCGAAGTTAAACCATAAGCGAACTTAGCCTTAGGAGAATTTAACTTGGCGAAGTTATAGTCAGCAAACTTAGTATCTAGCGAAGTTATACAGCAAGCGAACTTATAACCAGCGAAGTTTATACAGCAGCGAATTTATAACCAGCGAAGTTATACAGCGAGCTCGCTGCTGTCGGAGTTCTTTTCGTCAATCCAAAACATGCGTTTTGCGACCTTTGTTCTCTTACTATGGTTCGGCCTTAGCCCCAATCGTTCCCTAGTCCGATTGCGGCCTAAGTTTGACCCGAACGAATCGTAAAGTTTTGATCTTTTCAAGCTAAAACGTTCCAACTAGGTTCAAAGGTTCATTTAATCGAGCTGTTTCCATTCTCGGGTTCATTACATTCATTTTTATTATCAAGCTTGCAACTTTATGTCTCGTTTATACCCGATCTATTCTAGACTCAAGTTTCAAGGCTAAACGTTTATAAAAACGTAAACTTTAAGATCGAAACATACCTTTTCGGGTTTGTTTGTCTTAGTTATGGACTTTAGATCTTGTATATGTCTTGTGTATAATGAGGATCTATCGAGAATCAACGTTTGTTTGGCTCGGATCTTACCCCTCTCTGTCGGCCATGTATATATATATGGTGTAGGTGTGTGTTTGAGTGTGTAGAGAATAAGATGGATAGAAATGAGGATTTATGGTTTAGGGTGGTTTAAGGGAGTATTTATAACCATAAGGCCCATGGACCCTAAGCCCATCTCATCCATAATCCAATCTTGATTAATCTAAGTCCATGACCTTTTCTTTACTAATTATCAATTTAGGCCCAAAAACTAAACGCGACTTTCTTTATTAAATATCAAAATTTTAGGATGTTACATAGGATATATAAATTACCGTGTGAATTCGGGAATGGGCCCATGCAATTGATCCCCCAAACATAAAAAATATCAACTAATAGGATCGGGTTCAAGGGCATCTCATCCCTCTTAGAAATGCTCCCGAGTTGTTGAAACTTTAAACAGTGTGTCGCGAACTCGTGAGCATCCTTAAATAATGATGGCCAAAACTCATAAGGACTTTTCTAGCAGTTTTCTGGCAACTAAAGTAACCCCCACATGTAGACGAATGTGCGTGTTCCAACACCGATTTGACATTCTCCTTGGGTATGTATCGTCTAATCATCTGATCTGCATCAATCTTGAACAGGCCTGGGTCATCCCAAATGTACTGTTTGGCTTGTGACATCAAATGCTTCTTCTTTCTCCTTGGCCAATGCTCCAGTATATCACCTGAAACCTTAAAATTAACGATTTGAGCAAACCAGGGATTTTGTGAGACTGCCAAAATGTGTTCATCTGAGAAAGACTCGTTAATGGGCCCGTCCTTGTCTCCGTTTTCCACCATAATTCGGGACATGTGACATGCAACAAAATTTTCACTTCCTTTCTTGTCCCGAATCTCTAAATCAAATTCCTGCAGTAACAAAACCCATCTTATGAGCCTCGGTTTTGCATCCTTTTTGTCCATAAGGTACCTAACTGCAGAGTGGTCAGAATAAATAATTACTTTACTACCCCAAATATAAGACCTGAATTTATCTAGAGCATATACTACTACTAGTAACTCTTTCTCGGTTGTTGTGTAATTCAATTGAGCATTCGAGAGAGTTTTACTTTCATAGTATATGGCAACGGGTTTCTTGTCAACCAGTTGACCTAAAACAGCCCCGACCGCATAGTCACTTGCATCACACATTATTTCAAAAGGTAAATTCCAATCGGGTGATTGCAAGATCGGGGCTTCAACTAATTTCAACTTCAAAATGTCGAAGGCTTTAGCACATTCATCATTAAAGTCAAACGGGGCATATTTTAACAATAAATTACATAAGGGTTTGGTAATATCCCTATAACCCTTAATGAATCGTCTTTAAAACCCGGCATGCCCAAAAAATGATCTAATGCCTTTGAAATTCGTAGGATGAGGTAAGGTGGAAATAACTTGAACCTTAGCTCGGTCCACCTCAATCCCATTACTCGACACAACATGGCCCAAAACAATCCCCTCTTGGACCATTAAATGGCTTTTCTCCTAACTAAGAAGCAAGTTCGTTTCAACACATCTTTTCAAAACTCTTTCGAGTAGATTTAAACATGCTTCGAAATATGTGCCGAAAATCGAAAAATCATCCACGAAAGTTTCTAAAGACTCCCCCACCATATCGGAAAAAATACTCATCATGCACCTTTGAAAGGTGGCGAGGGCGTTACATAGCCGGAATGGCATTCGCCTAAACGCGAATATGCTATACGTGCACGTAAACGTAGTCTTCTCCTGAGCCTCATGATGAATAACTATCTGGTTATACCCGGAATACCCGTCTAAAAAGCAATAAAATTTTGACCAGATAGCTTTTTGACAATTTGATCGATAAACGGAAGCGGAAAGTGATCTTTCGATGTTCTCGCGTTCAATTTTCAATAATCAATACAAATGCGCAACCCGGTTACCGGCCGGGTGGCGACCTCGTTACCTGTGTCGTCCTTGACAACTTGAATGCCCGTTTTTTTCGGTACTATCTGTGTTGGGCTTACCCACGTGATGTCTGAAATAGTAAAAATGATCCCAAAATCTAACCATTTCAGCACTTCTTTCTTCACTTCCCACATGTTTGGGTTCAACCTCCGCTGAGCATCGTGTGCGGGTTTGACACCCGGATCTGTTAAGATTTTATGCATCACAATTGAAGGGTTGATTCCCTTCAAATCCATTATTGTCCACCCGATTGCTTTCTTGTTTGCAATCAGCACCTCCATTAAAGCATTTTCCTGTTCAACAGATAAATTAGAAGCTATAATAACAAGCAAAGTGTCATTCTTACCAAGGAAAGCATATTTCAAATTATGTGGGAGTTCCTTCAGCTCCACTTGTGGTGCCTCTTGTAGTGACGGTTTTAGCACAATATCAATTTTCTCAGGAAGTGGTTCCACCTGAACTGACCATGGTGGACGGTCTCCTCGCACAGCTACAATCTCCAGCTGTCTCTCTTCCTCTTCCAGCAACTCATTTGTTTCCACCTGTAACCTATCAAACAATAAACACATCTCTGTTGTGCCATCAATGACATCAGCCATGAAGCACTCGTCAATTACATCAGCCATGAAGCACTCGTCATCGACCGAAGAATTATATCTATGTGTGAAAACATTAATTCTCAACTTACGGTTACCGAATGCCATGTCAACAATACCATTTCTACAGTTAATGTTGGCATTTGTGGGAGCCAAACATGGCCTACCGAGGATAACTGTGGGTTGTTTGGTCCTTTCACCCGAAACATAATCGAGGACCAAAAATTCAACTGGAAAGTAAAAAATCTTCCACCTTAATGATAACGTCAGTCAGTATCCCCCGAGGAAGTTTCGGTGTCCGGTCAGCTAAGACAACCGTGGTGGTGGCTGCCTGAAGCGGACCGAAGTCATACTGATCGTATATACTTCCCGGGAGAATACTGATGCTAGCTCCAAGGTCTAGAAGCGCACGGGTCATTTTAAATCACCCACTTGAATGGGTATAATAGGCGTTCCCGGATCTTATAGCTTGGGTGGAAGAGCACCCAAAAGAATTGCATTCACATTAAATAGATTTGTTTAGGAATCTTATGACTCCTTTTCTGTGTGCAAAACTCTTTTAAATACTTAGCATATGAGGGAATATGTTTTATGGCATCTAAAAGTGGTATATTAATTGTCACTTGTTTAAACGTTTCCCACATTTCTTCTTGTTGCGGGCCCCTTTTTGATCCCATCTTCGCCTTAGATGGCGCCAACAAAGTTTCGGGATAGGGGACGGTTTTCACCTTCTCCTTGTCCTAATGGTTGTTGGTGTCATCTCTCGGGACCGGTTTATTAATATTAGTTTCACTTTTATTAGAGTCATTTAATTTAACCGGTTCCGGCTCGTCATCACTAACAAGATTTTCATCAATTTATTCCACCACCACCCTCAACCACTGATGGTGGAACCCCAACTTTGTTATCATACTTTTTCCCATTTCTTAAAATACTTACCTGGTTAACGTGCTTTATCGAAATCGAGTAGTGGTTCGGCTTGACCATAGTGTCGCTCGGGAGTTGACCCACATTCTTATGCAATCTTGCCATATCTGCTGCAAGCTGACCAATTTGCTTTGATATTGCCTCTGATGATATATCCCGTAACTCGAACGGTTTCTTCGTCTCAGCCTGGTGAACTGTCATAATTTTCATAAATGCGTCCAAATTTGAGTGCACAGACTCATCTGTATTTCCCGAGGACCCCATCTGCTGGTCCTGACTACCCCATGAATTTCCACCCAAGTTACCATCTCTGTTATACCCCCGATTCTGATTATACGAACCCTGCTAACCACTTTGGCGGTAATTTCCCTAAGATCTGTTCCGGTTCGATCCCTGAAAGTTCGGGTTTAACTGTGTAGACGTGTTCCCGTATCGAAAGTTCGGGTGATTCCTTAGGCCCGGGTGATAAGTGTTTGAGTTAAACCCTTGGCCCTTAGAATCCCCGTAAGCCTAATTAACCACCTCGGGCTCATCATCCTCGTCATCATAAAACCCGGGACAATTTTTTGATTTATGCCCGAGCTCACCACATTCCTCACATACCGAGAATTTCACTCCAACTTTACCAACCTCTTTCTTTTTACCTTTTCTATACCCGACGAGTTCACGTTCCAATTCAGTAATTCTTTCGGATTCACTCGTGATTGACTTCACTGATCTGAAAGAAATATTGTGTCTTCGTCTTTCTGCTGTTGCCTATGCTTTTGAGTCTTCACACATGAATTCCAAAAAATCCCAATCATCTTCCTCGGGTTGGTTTAACAGTTGACCGTTACACAAGGCTTTCAAGTGTTTTCTATCCCCGTATGTCAACCCGCCTACAAAACACTTCACCAATTCCCACAATTCAATCTGGTGGTGTGGCACTTTCTGATCATTTTTTTTGAATCTGGTGAGGGCCTCGTGAAATAGTTCGCCCGAAAATTGTGAAAAGTGGCGAATTTCCATTCGGGCCTTGTTTGTCTTCGACTGTGAATAATACTCCTTCAAGAACACCTGCTGCATCTCGGCCCAATTACCAATACTGTGGCAGCGAGTTAAACCAGTGTTTTGCTTTATCTTTTAGGGAAAACTGGAATAACCGCAACTGAACTTAGTCATGGTCAAACGTACCGTCACCAATCAACCCACAAATAGCCGAAAAATCAGACAAATGAGAATATGGGTTTTCAGAAGCCATCCCGTGAAAATGTGGTATGATGTTAATATAAGATGGCTGCGAATTAAAAGTCTGTTGTCCTGAAACTCGCTCATGTGGAACAATCGGGGATGCTTTGTCTGAAATAGCCGGTCTGAACCGACTGTTAACACCCTGAACTGGGGCTACAAAATTACTTCTTCGCCCCCCAAGATTCACTAAACCTCCTCTGTTCACCTGAATACCCCGACCCCTTTTGACCCTTTCTGCCCGATTAACTCTGTTTCGCCCCATACCGTTTCTTCCCCCGTTTCTGTTAACCGCATCACCTTATCTCTAATTTATCGGTTCTTCCACCACTTCATCTCAATTTCATCACCCTCATTATCCAACTCAAAACCCTCATTCTGCCTTCACCAATTTACCTCGTCATCACCCTCAAAACCTTGACCCGCATCATTTCTTCCCCATCTTCTTCATCTTCTGAATGAATAATGGGGCAATCATCATCAAGATTAATCCGAACTCTGTGTTTAGAAGTATTATGTGGTGCTGATGGTTCGGCCAGATCGGCATATTGGTTTCATTTTCGGTTTCAGTTTCGGGTTTTAGAGAAATGAGCTCGGGTTGTTTTGCTAGTTAGCACTTAATGGTGAAAGTTGGTTATTGTCGGGTTGGTCATTGTTGTCTAGGTTAAAAACATTGTTTTCTGGGAGTTGGTTCGGGTCTTGGTTCTGGTTTTCATTCTGGTTCTGGTTTCGATTTTGGTGTTGACCCTCCATTTCTGAAGCTATGTTCTAAACTCGGTTCTGAAAAGCTAATATTTCAATTTTGGGCTCGAAAACAAGAGGTGACTGTCTGCCTGAGTGTCGGGTGTGCATAAACCTGTTACCTGCACAAACAACACACCCCGTGTAAAATGGAAAAATAAAAATTAAACTAAAAACTAAAAAAAATAAACTTAAAACTAAAATAAACACAAATATCAAATAACACGAAAAACACTAAGCACACTAACTCCCCGACAACAGCGCCATTTTGATGCTAGATTGTCGCTATCTAGTCAAAACAATTAATATCAGTTCCTAATCACCTAAGCAAGCTAGGGTAAGTAGGATTTCAAACACAAGGAGCATGTGGTCAATGTAAATCGTGCAAAAAAGTTTCAGTATTATGAAGTAATATGTTTTAGTGTTGATCACACAAGCAATTAAGTTGGTTTGATAATGATTAAGCAAATTCACAAATTCAAGCAATTAACAAAGATAAATCATCCCCGGGGTTCAATAATGTAGTTTAACAGTTTCTCATGCAACCAAACTGATTAATTATCACAGACTGACTAAAGACTGATTAACAAGTTAAACCTTAGGCACCAACAATCGCTAACACACGGCACTGGTTATCAAACGGTCCCTGCCAGTGTGACTCAACTAATGGCAATTGTGTGCTTCGTTTTATTCAATCTAGTCAAACAACCCTGTGAGCAATTACTATAGCATCCGACAAACTAATCGTTCTGATCAACGTAAACCTAAACCGATTGAATACACAACAATACTAAATATCAATATTTATAGATCAATAAATGATAATTACAAACAGTATGATCATGGTTACATTCAAAACTGAAATAAATACAAACTCTACATTTCGGGAATGAATCGGAGAGATTGGCCGAGCCTCGACATCATAGAATCACCAACAATTATGTTATGGAACATAAACACGACCTCAGTATGATCCGGAATGATGGAATCGCGTTTCTTCTGCTTTGGAAATCTCCTGGAATAAGGTATCGGAGAATAGGGTGGAGCTGCAGAATAATAACTTCAAACCCTAGTTTTCCCGTCAGCATTACCCATTGCGATACTCGATGGGTCTTCTGTGGTCCATCGCGTATCGCGATTGACCATAAGTCAACATTCATTTAACACCCAACGCGATACGCGATGGTTCTTCAAGCCTGCCAATCGCATATCGCGATGGTCCTTGTTACCAGCAGAATTCATTTGTTACTTTCTCGTTTTGCGTACTGGACGTCCCGGGTCTTCATCTCGTGCCTCAAGAGGTCCAAATTAGGTACTTTGACATTCGAGACCTGAAATCCAACAAACACGTATGAAGTATCGAAGTTCCCACAATAAACAGTTAAAACTAATAAATAAACAACTTAAATATCTACAAATTAACCAACCATCACGAACCAACCACACCCCAAAAAACTTTGATGCCAAAAGAATTCAAGCATCGAAAAGTCCTGAACCTACAACAATTATTCCTTGATCCACCACTAGTGTTGGTATCAAATCTTGGAAACTAATTGTTTTGGTCAAAATCTGTTTTAAGGATAATGTAACCAAATTCGTTTAGTGAGGTATAGTGCTTGTGTTATAATAATGAATATGTAGCAAAAATGGATGAGATGACAGAGATTTGTTGCGAGGAAAAGCCTTTGATCGTTTAAAGGATTGTCAGCACAAAAACCCCGGGTGATGAAAAATCGTCTATCACCATCTTATTAATAAAAAAAGGTGTTACAAGGTTGAAGATTATGATCAGTGAATACAATGAATCTAAGTGTATGTGAATATTGCTAGAAATAATCTTTGCGTATTGCCTAACCAGTGTGTTGTGTGTCAACCTAGCTGATCATAATATAAATAAATAAAAAACTAACTAACTAACAGCCCTATAAACTCTCCACTATTCCATTATAACGTTGCATCCACTTTGACCACGTGCTAGATGCTTTGGAGTGCGATTTAGTGGGCTGACTTAGTCTCCAAACCGTTAAACCTTTTAGTCACAACGCCATTCAAATAATACAACTGTTAGTAAACAAATAATATCGAGGATCATTGATCCAGCGCAACTTGGAACATATCCTCAGGATAACTGATCCAAAAGTTACATAAGAATAACGTATCCTCACCATAAAAATTTATGCCCTAACAATTGCCCCTGATGTGTTGCAAAACACATGGCGTTTTATATCGTTTATGTGTTGTTTTGTGCGTAAACCGTTAACAAATATAAATTTTTCTTGCATGAAATTAAATGTTTGTGTATATGATAGGTCCCATGTTAAAGAGAGCAAAAAAACGAGTTTAATGAAGAAAGAATCAGCTCAAACAGGATTCGGATGAAGCCGGTATGCGAGTTTAAAGATAAGCGATTCAAAAAATGAAAAAAACCAGCCAAGTGACATGGCCATGCCGCGCGAAGATGATAGGAGTTGGTGGCCACGTAGTGCGGTGACCTCATGGGCTGCCCAGACCTTTGACTTTCATTAACCACGACTATTTCATCTTTTGTGGGCTTGCTTTGGACCTAGTTTGGCTTGTTTATCAAGTTTAATGATATATTAAAGAACCATAAACCCTATGAATGAAAATATACTTCATTACAGCCGCCCCACATAATTTCTATATGAAATACCAAGAAGGAGGAGCTTTCGGAACGGAGTTTCATCAAGCGGTTGTCGGTTTTGCTTGTTTTAACGTTTGTGAGTTTGTTTTTGAGTTTTAGACTTTGAAACAAGTTCCAATCAGTTTGTAATGGATACTTTGAGCTTAATTATGATTATTATCTGCTGTTCATTTGTTATGGTTGGCTAAACTTGTTTGAATCGCCTAGGTTTGATGTTTAACGGTTTAAATTAACTAGTTTATGGTGCTTAACAAGTGGTTGATTGTTTTTCTGTTGTAAAGTTCATATTTTGTGATATTATTCCATGTATAACCGCTTCCATAGACGTATATCATGTTGTATGTGCCCCGTGTGGTTGATTATTATTGTATGAATTAGTTTCGTGTAGGCGTTAATTGCATGTTTCGGTTAATACTTTGTGTGTTGATTGATTGTGGTAGGCACACCATTAGCGTTTGTGTTTCTTGGATCATTAAAGTCAGTAGGTTCACCACCTTTAAGTTGGACCAAAACCTTAGGTGTCAGCTTATCTTGCTGGTTTAGTTGATTTGGTTAGTCGCTGCGAGACCACGTGCAGTTTTCCAGCTGTTGACTAGGTTAGTTTGTAAGTTGAGTTATTTTGTCTTTAGTATTGAATTACCCCTCTTCTCCTAGGTTTTTAATTAGATCTAGCCTTAGTTACATATGCGATTTAGACATGAACCAAGTGATGAGTCATTAGGGTACGTAGATAAACAACCCCGAATTAAAAGCTATCTAGACGTTGTTAGTGTTTTCTGGTAAAACTGACCGTAGGGACCCAGTTGCCTTGACCTCACCTATGTTAGATCATCTCTAGAACCCTGGTTTCAACACATATTAGCACCCGTGTCATCTTATAGCCGTTAAGTCATCCTACCTAGGTGATTCGTTTTCTTATTATCGTTAGTTCCGTTAAGTTTCACCGTTGGTTAAGTTTAGTTAGTTTAAATAATTAAGATAAATAAATATATTATTTAGGCAAGAATTATATTTGTGTTAATTATCTTAGCCATTCTCACGTGTCTTTGTGTTCGACATCCGGACTTCCATTAGACTATGCTGCTACGCGATCGGTACACTTGCCGTTTGTGGAAAGTTTAGTTAAGATTGTTTGGTTTTATAAATTTAAGACTTAGTGTTGAATTGCGAGAATTAGTTATTAACATTTATATATATAGCTTTTCGCACATCACCCCCAAAATGGCGGTTGATTGTGGATAACAGCTGTCATTTTGAAATTCAAATTTCCTGCAAAAAATAAAAAGATTAGACGTGAGTCAGAAATAATTATTATCACCAGCCTGATTAATGTTTGCAGCCTATATATGTGATCATCATGATCCATTTGTAATCACACTCTCGGCGATTAAACAGGTATCCTTCTCTCTTTTTTCTTTTCATTTTCTTTTTAATATGTCAACCGTCTCCGTTTCGTCTTCTTCTGAACACTCGGATTCAAGCGAACTCCGACCACAAAGTTTTTCCTCTAACCCCTCTTCCGAGATCTGAAAATTCACCGACCCATAAATTGATTATCTCCGATCATTATTTCCGGCCGGCACCGTCTTTTGTCCCTTTGACTCCATCATACGAATTGACTGTATATCCAAATCTTGGATTTGCTTTCCAGCTTAGGCTTTTTTAATCGGTTACACATATCCATTTCCAAGTTTTATCCAGAGTTTCTTTACCTTGACCGGAATCAGCTACATTCAGGCGATGCCCATGTTGTGGAGGGTACTGTGCACCATCGAAAGGATAGTTGATGAAGAAGGTCTCGAGTTTGGCTTATCAGAGCTATCACATCTTTATACTCTGGTCATTCATGGCTCTAATCGTTTCATTTTGAAATCCAAACCACACCAAACAAGTCTCATCCTTAAAGCTACCCAGAATGGGTCCTTCTGGAGAAACCCGTTTTTCTTTGTCAGAAAGGACTTAATACCTGGTGGGTCTGATTTACCTAAGAGGTGGATCAAGAAGGGTAGGATCATAGATCCTTAGATATCACGGAGAGAATAACTGATTCTTTAACTTATGTTTTTTTTTCTTTCTCAGTTGATAACTTTGCTCTGCTGGCTGAGCTTCCCGGAGTCAAAAAAAGAGTGAAGAAGTTTCTTGCCATGGATCCATAAATTAGAACCTTACAAGCCAAGTTTGTTGAAGCCTTCCAAGAGTCAATTTAAGAATCGGTCACCAACATGTCAAGTAAGTATTTAAATAATATTGTTTTGACATTAATTGAAAATAATGGAAAACTTATCTTTAAATTGTGCTTTATAGGTGCTCAGAAATCTGGAAGATCTGTCTCTCACTTCTCCTTAGAAGACATTGATTTTCTTATTGTGAAGAAGGAAACCCCAAAGACCACACCAATCCATGAGCCGCGTCCTGTGACAACTTGAGCTAAGTTTGAAGCTTCCAAGAGAAAGAAGACTGCTGAGCCAGAAGACCCGTTTGAGGCTAGAAAGTATCTCATCTCCAACGTAAGGATCCTTTATCCTTTTCATCTGCCCTTTTGGATCCAAAATCCTTTTGAACTGATTTTGTTGTAATATACAGGCCATGGATTCTGCCAAGAGCTACTACGAAAAGATAGTAAAGGACTATGAAAAGACCCTATCTGGGATGAGGTCTATGGCTGCTACTAAGGACAAGACAATCTCCAAGTTGACCAAGGAGAAGAAACTGGCCAAGGAGCACGCATCCTCAGTTGAGGCTCAGCTGCAGGAGGAGGTGACCCGTGCTACCAAGGAATCAAAGATTTGGGCCGCCAAGTCTGTTCTCCAGGCTAAGATCAAGATGTTCATTGAGGCTAATGATCCATCCTTTAACAAGTCGGCGTGGGATTTGGCGAAGTGGAAGCAGGCTCTGGAAACGTTAGGCGGTGGTGAAGATGAAGCCAGTGAATGCACGGATACCGCGGCTGGTGGTCAAGAGGTTGAGATAATGGATGCGGGGAAGGATGCAGCGGTTGAAGAGGAGGCTGCCAAAGTGCGCAATTAAGAATAGAAAATATAAGGCCCGAGCCCATTTTTTTTATTTGTTTGTGTTTTGATGGATATTTGCTGGTTTGTACTTAAGACAATAGTAAATCTAGGGTAAAGGAACTGTGATCCTTAAGAAATTATGAGGGGTAGCAAAGGTGGATGGATCCTCTTTTTTCGGGGATGAAGCCTTTGATGCCCCTTTCCTTTATCTTTCTAGCACTTAAAAACTGTTAGTAACTCTTGTTTATCCCGGGTGGATGGTGCATCTTTCGTATGGTGAAATACGGGTTAAGGTTTTTGGTAAGCCCAGATGACTTTTAATAATAATAACTTTAAACTTTTGACTATTTGCTTATTATTCTGAAAGCATAACTGTTATAGTTTTAGTTTTATTAAGAGTTTTGAGAAAAGTTTTAAGGAAACTTTTAAGAAAAATTTCAAGGGTAAATTATCCTTTTAAAAACAGATTAAGGATCCTGAATCCTTGAATGTATAAATATTTAATCCGAACAAATGTAATTTGATAAGTAAAGATCATACCACAAAGTCTGATTAGACCTAAGTTACCACAAATGTGAATGCTTCCACGATCCTTGTAGTTAGACTTAGGATACCTGATGCAAATAACTTATCATATTAACTGGGATTCAACCCAACAAACTGGGGACAAACCCAAATAAACTAGGGACAAGCCCAACAAACTAGGGACTAGTCCAAATAAACTGGGGAGAAGTCCAACAAACTGGGGACAAGCCCAAATAAACTGGGGACAAGTCCAACAAACTGGGCACAAGCCCAACAAACTTCGGGGGGGGGGGGGAGGGGAAGCCCAAATAAACTGGGGACAAGCCCAAATATACGGATGTTAAACTAGGGACTCGCCTGAACCGGGATTTAGCCCAAACGTAAGGGACGTGAAAACGCCAAAACCTTAGCTAACATGAAAATGTTAGAAACCTTGGAACTTGAGCTAACATGAAAATGTTAGAAACCTTGTGTATGGTACGTCTACCGTTAATTCGTAGGATCCTCCATAAAGCCGAAAGAAATTAAATTGTCAGCCACTAAGCGTGTACTGGTCCCATTTCCCCGAACTTTACTTTGGATAGCGTGCGCTACAGGAGAGAGTGTAGAAACTCTAATTCGTGAGAAAGGTGAAAACCTTTAAACCTTGGAAGATGTGATCATTGGGGATCACACCTTAATCATGGGATTAGACCAGGGAGATATTGATGTACCTTAGATGTGGGGGAGAGGTTGCCAACCTCTTGATCATTACATCTCTAACTGACATCTGCATTGTCACTTAAAGCTTGAAAAGGATAAATGTTAAGAATATATTATCCTTTAGTTAATCATATAAATCTGAAACGAATAAATGATAAGAAAAGATTTTACCGACTTTAGGATCCTTGATCTTTTAAGGATCCTTGATCCTGACTAGACGAAGTATTTCTTAAGAAGGATAGAATTCCATGCTCTTGGCAGTCGGTCACCTTCCATGGTAAGTAGATCGTATGCCCCCTTTCATGCTTCGGATTCGATCAAGTAGGGGCCTTCCCACTTAGGTGCTAGCTTTCCATCTGCGGGATTAGTTGTATTTTGGAAAGCCTTCCTTAAGACCAAATCTCCTTCTTGAAATCTCCGAATCCTGATGTTCTTGTTGAATGCCCCATCTATCCTTTGTTGGTATGCAGCCATTCTAATCTTTGCTAGGTCTCTGAGCTCATCAACAGTATCTAGATCCTGGATAAGACTTTTATCGTTGGCCTGAGGATCACGGATGCTTGTTCTGGCAGTATGAACCACCATTTCTGTAGCAATTACAGCTTCTGATCCAAACACCAAAGAGAAGGGTGTTTGACCTGTTGCATTCTTTGGCGTTGTTCTATCAGCCCAAAGAACATAAGGAAGCTCCTCAGCCCACTTGTCTTTCTTGGATCCTAGTTTCTTCTTCAAGTTGTTGATGATAATCGTGTTGCATGACTCTGCTTAACCATTGGCTTGAGGATGAACTGGTGTAGAGGTGATCATCTTGATGCCCCAACTGTCACAAAAGTTAGTAGTTCTTTTCCCAATAAACTGGGATCCATTATCACAAACAATTTCAGATGGGATACCAAATCTAGTTATAATATTTCTTTTAATGAAGGATATAACTTCCCTTTCTCGAACTTGCACAAATGCTTCTGCCTCAATCCATTTAGAGAAGTAATCTATCATAGCAATCATAAAGACCTTTCTGCCTGGTGCCTTGGGTAGCTCGCCAGCAATATCCATTTCCCATTTCATGAAAGACTATGAAGAGGATATATGATACATAGGTTCTGCTGGCTGACGAAAGATGTTTCCATGCCTTTGGAAAGCATCAAACTATCTTTGAGTATTCCATTGAATCCTTCTTCATTGTTGGCCAGAAGTATCCAGTTCTAAGTATTCTAGAAAATAATGCTCTATCTTTTACCCTTCGGTTGTCGGTTTTGACTATTTTAACGTTTGTGAGTTCGTTTTTGGTTTTCAATCATTCAAACCTATTGTAATCAGATTTATATGAACATGTTTATCATTTATATCTATTTTATATATTGTTCATTGATTATGATTGGCTAAACTTCTTTGTTCTACCTAGGTTTGATGATTATTGTTCGGTTTTGATGAGTTGATTGGATTGTTTGATTAATACGACTTGACTTGCTATTAAAGTTTGGTTTAACAATGAATTAGGTTGTGCTTAGTCGCTGCCATATTTTTTATATTATCTCATAACCTCGTGCTTCGGTTAACTGAATTGGTTTTGATTGATAGTTGCATGTTCAATTCTTTACTTTGTGTTTAGAGTTTGTTTGCGGTAGGAACAACCGTAGGGTTTTATTGAGATTGTTAATTGATATAAGTCAGCGGGCAAGCACCTTCATAGAGACCGAGAGGTGATATGAAGTAAAGTCGTCTCATTGCTTTTACTTGTTAGGATTAGGATTGCACGAGAGCGGGTTCGGTTCTTGTCGGGTTTGGGTTCGTGGGCGATTAGTTGGTCTAGTTTGAGTTAAACCAAATTGTTCCTCTATCCTTGGTTGCGTAGCATTCATTTCCATTAGGGCGTGTGTCAGTGAGACCGAGATGAAAGTCGGCATTAGAACACCTTAGCATTCGTTTCCCGGTTTGTTCTTAAAATCAATTAAGTGTAAGTTAGGGTTTGTTAGTGAGACGGAGAGGTGATCTAGCTTTCTTGAGCGAACCTTAGTTGTGTCATCTTTAAATAACGGTGTTGTGAGATCATTCAATCCATTAGCTTGTTAGACCGTCAATTTGATTCCCACCTAGGTAGACGTTTTTTCCATTGTCAGTCACAGCCGTTAAGTTTCATTAGTCCAGTTAAGTAAGTTAAGTTAATTAATTTAGTTAAAGTAATTTAAGTCAAGTAGTTTAATTATTAAAAATCAATTTAAAAATATTATTCTTAGGAAGGTCTAGTCTAGGTTTTAGTTATCATAGGGGTTCTCACGTGTCCTTGTGTTCGATACTCGGACTTCTTAGGTCTATACTACTTTTGACCGGTACACTTGCCGGTTGTGTGTGGTGTCATTAGGAGTTTTCGTTTTATATATTAAAAGCTTAGTTGTGAGTTCCATAGAAAAAATATTCATTAGACACACATTAAGTTTTTGGCGCCGTTGTCAGGGACACGATTTGAGGCGTATTGAGAACGACTCGAGTTGGGGACTTGCCTATTGTATTTCATGATTATATTTAAATTATACTAGTTATTTTAATTAGTCTAGTTTATTTTAGTTTAGTGTAGTTTAAGTTTAGTTTTATTTTTATTATTATTATTATTATTATTATTATTATTATTATTATTATTATTATTATTATTATTATTATTATTGTTGTTATTCTTAATTATTTTATTATATTTTTTTCTTGTGCCCGTGATCCTTTTCTTTTGAGTGTTCTTTACAGGAAAAATGTTTAGATTACAAGTTGGAGAACCATGGTGCAAAGTTTATGGCAGAAATCACTGGGTGCATGATGCTTATGAGAGGAGAAACATAGAAGTCGAGGCACGAAAAGCTCCATGGGAATCACTTTTTGCAAAGCCTCCTCCATACTGATTTGCATATGATCAAATGAGGAACTTCTTAGGGTATAAAGATTTGTCAGGGAATATATTAGAGCCTACCCCAGAATCGGAGGCAATAATGGATGATGTATTGTTTGCTATTAGAAATGATTTGGAATATATTCCACCTTTGAATCCACCTTTGTTTGAAACCCTGAGTGAGATTAAAGATACCGGAATGGAGGAGCAGATAGTAGAGGAGTATGTTCCCTATTGAGAGGAAGAATTTAAGGATGAGTTTGGAGAAGAGTTTATGGACTTTCCCATTACGGATGAAGGAGAGTTTGACCCACTTTGTGATCTAAATCTTCTTGAAGATTTAATATATAATGAGCCAAGTGTGGGGATCTAGAAGGAGCTTTGTAAGGAGAGCCAAGAAGTAGTTAGTGATTCGGTCCTTTTGACACTTCACCTCGATTGTGAAAAACCAAAACACGAACCGTACTCAATCTCCATTCAGGACGTGTTAAGGTTTAAAAATTTGGCTAAAAAAATTAGAAGGAGGATTTTGGGGCGAAGAAATCGTAGTATGATGAAGAGATTGACTTCCCCGTTTCACTTCACTCAACCATTTTTGGGGGAATTCAAGAGTTGATGGGCCGAGTTTAATTCATATGGTCGGGCCCATGAGAGTTGTGCAATTGGTTTCTTTCCGAACAATTATAAAAGGAGAGTGTTGAGGAGCATCGATAGGAAGAGGATAAAGGAGAAGTCTCCTGATTGAGGTTTCGGGAGCGAGTCCGACTGAAGACTATTCAATAAACTTAACGTTTCCCTTGAGGCAACCCAGTAATATCTTTCCTTATTATTTTATTTTATTTTCATTTTTATTTTTATTTCTGAGTTTTGTCGGGTTGTTTCTTCTCTTACTTGTAAGTTATTCCTTGGTTGGTTGATGACGATTGATGAGCTGGAGTTTTAAACAAGTGTGGGGATGAAATTTGCTTAAGGATTTCCGCTTTCGTTCGTTAGTGATAGCTTGATAGAGAGCACTGGAGTTTTAAGCTTGCGTTCGAATAGGAGGGCGTGGAAGATGATTCACCGCACTTGCAAGATCACATATACCAGGGGAGTCTGTTCCACTTTATTTTTCTTTATGTTTAGTTTTGTCTTTTCCTTGTCTCACATTGAGGACAATGTGAAATTTAAGTGTGGAGATGGGGAACCGACGTTTTCATTTTTAAGAAAAATAAAAGAATATTGAAAATCTTGGGAGTTAATATTTAAAAAAAAAATATTCTTTCGCTCAAAATTATGTCGGTTACTCAAGTTTGAGGGACATATACTTGTATGTGTTTGGTCATGTTATCTACCTGTAGACATATGGGATCGCCATTGACCCAAAAACTGAAAGTGACTGGGGCTACTGTATTTGAAAAAAAATAAAAAATAAATAAAGTTTTAAAGAAAAATGTCCCTTGAAAATTGTTTTTGTTCTACGTTAAGTAGGAAATGATATTATTACCGTTGTGTTAACAAACTCTCAGAACTTTTGAAATATATAATAGAATAATAAAAGAAGAGATTGTTTGCATATCTGATTTGGGATGTGTCGGTAGGCCCAACTAGATTTGATAGTCCTCTTTAGCGGATTTTATATATATAATAATTTGAAAAATGGTGAAACCGAATTTCGATGCTTAGGGAGGATTACCATAATATAAAAAATTTAAGATGGTAAGACTTAGATGCACTCAAATCAGCACACCACCACATGTCCATCTTTTTATGAGCTTAGCAATAGTTATATACTTTAGGGTGAAATAAAAAAAAGAAGTATGTTATGAAAGTTATTTCCGAAAAGTTATTCCAGAAAGAAAATAATTGTGAGAAAGTTATATATTGTAAAATGCCAAAGAAGCATTCTCAAAGTTAGTAAAAGAGGTCAAAGATGCACATACTAGACGGGACTGAGAGTTTACGTGTTACCAATGGGATAGTGACTTTGAGGATACACTATTGGGGCTCGAAGGTTCTTAGTCAATAAATATCAAATTAGGAATTTATAGGACAATGTCCAATAATACTTATGAATAGCTCGTACGATCTCCACAGGACCATTCATCCATCAAATTTCACCGAGTGCATCTAATTAGTACCATCAACGAGTCCTTGGCTTAGGGTGATTTGTCGAACAAGTTTGCTTCGACTCTAGTTTTCTAGCTCTCTTTGTCTGGGATGGGGTAGATGTAGCCTTGATTTTTGGACGTAAAACGCTTAATGCAATTGGGGGCTTGATTGGTTAGTGGTTGGGTTTAAGTGCACAATAATATCGGCAATCACGATCAATATGTCGAGCTGTTTCTTGTGCTTTAGTAATGTTAAATAATCTGGGAGTTTGTTGTTTTCACTTGGTTATGATCCTGTGTAGTTTACTTTTTCAGGGACGAAAAAAGTTCAAGTGTGGGGATATTTGATGTGTTGCAAAACACGTAGCG
The DNA here is from genome assembly GCF_021521415.1 of Bidens hawaiensis. NCBI lineage: Eukaryota > Viridiplantae > Streptophyta > Magnoliopsida > Asterales > Asteraceae > Bidens > Bidens hawaiensis. Next base: position 126,074 of record NW_027497060.1, on the reverse strand, counting down.
TTTTATCTCGTTTTTGTGTTGTTTTATGCGTAAACCGTTAACGAATATAACTTGTTCTTGCATGAAATTAAATGTTTGTGTATATGATAGGTCCCACGTTGAAGAGAGCGAAAAATGAGTTTAATGAAGAAAAAATCAGCTTAAACGGGATTCAGATGAAGTCGGTACGCGCGTTTGAAGATAAACGAGTCAGAAAATGAAGAAACTAGCATCCAGGACCTGGCCACGCTACGCTACTAGGTGAGGCATCCATGCCCGTGCTATGCGACATCCCACATGTCCCAAAGGCTGCCAAGAATGTTCAGGAATCAGCTAACCCATCTATTTTGCCTTCTAGTGGGCCTTGTGGGCTTGTTTTAACCTATTTTATATTAGGAAAGAGGTGTTTAAACATATATATAAATGGCTAATACCCTATGAACGAATTTAAGATAATATTTCCAGCCATCACACCTGCTCAAGAGGAGAAACCAAGGTGGACAAGCTTACGGTTTTATCTTTATCCTTCGGTTGTCGGTTTTGACTATTTTAACGTTTGTGAGTTTGTTTCTGGTTTTTAATCATTCAAACCTTTTGTAATTAGATTTATATGAACATGTTTATCATTTATATATATTTTATCTACTATTCATTGATTATGATTGGCTACACTTCTTTGTTCTACCTAGGCTTGATGATTATTGTTCGGTTTTGATGAGTTGATTCGATTGTTTGATTAATATGACTTGAATTGCTATTGAAAGTTTGGTTTAACAATGAATTAGGTTGTGTTTAGTGGCTGCCATATTTTTGATATTATCTCATAACCTCGTGCTTCGGTTAATTGAATTGGCTTTGATTGATAGTTGCATGTTTAATTATTTACTTTGTGTTTAGAGTTTGTTTGCGATAGGAACAACCATGGGTTTTGTTGAGAATGTTAATTGATATAATTCAGTAAGTAAGCACCTTCTTAGAGACCGATAGGTGATAGGAAGTAAAGTCGTCTCATTTCTTTTACTTGTTAGGATTAGGATCGCACGAGAGCGGGTTCGGTTCTTGTCGGGTTTGGGTTCGTGAGCGATTAGTTGGTCTAGTTTGAGTTAAACCAAATTGTTCCTCTATCCTTGGTTGCGTAGCATTCATTTCCATTAGGGTCGTGTGTCGGTGAGACCGAGATGAAAGTCGGCATTAGAACACCTTAGCATTCGTTTCCCGGTTTGTTCTTAAAATCAATTAAGTGTAAGTTAGGGTTTGTTAGTGAGACCGAGAAGTGATCTAGCTTTCTTTAGCAAACCTTAGTTGTGTCATCTTTAGATACCGGTTTCGTGAGATTATTCAATCTATTAGCTTGTTAGACCGTCAATTTGATTCCCACCTAGGTAGACGTTTTTTTCATTGTCAGTCACAGTCGTTAAGTTTCGTTAGTCCAGTTAAGTAAGTTAAGTTAATTAATTTAGTTAAAGTAATTTAAGTCAAGTAGTTTAATTATTAAAAATCAATTTAAAAATATTATTCTTAGGAAGGTCTTGTCTAGGTTTTAGTTATTATAGGCGTTCTCACGTGTCCTTGTGTTCGATACTCGGACTTCTTAGGTCTATACTACTTTTGACTGGTACACTTGCCGGTTGTGTGTGGTGTCATTAGGAGTTTCAGTTTTATAAATTTAAAGCTTAGTTGTGAGTTCCATAGAAAAAACATTCATTAGAAACACATCACCATCTATTGGCTTCATCAAGGCTGGTGTTGAGGATAAGTAATCCTTAAGAGCCTTCAGTGCATCCTCATGCCTTTGAGTCCACTCAAACTTCTTATTCTTCCTCAAGATATCATAGAAATCTTTACACTTCTCTGACGATCTGGAAATGAATATGTTGAGGGCAGTTATCCTTCCTGTCACTCTTTGGACATCTTTAGCATTCACTGAAGACTTCAAATTAATGATGGCTTCAATCTGCTCAGGGCTTGCTTCTATTCCCCTCTTAGTCACCATATATCCTAGGAACTTCCCAACTTTGACACCAAAATGGCGTTTTGATGGGTTTAGCTTCATATTGTACTGATCCAGGATGTTGAATGCTTATTCAAGATCTTTGAGGTGATCCTCAGCTTTCTTTGACTTCACTACCATATCATCTTTGTAGACTTCCATGGTCTTGCCTAGCTGATCCTTGAACATCATGTTGACTAGTCTTTGGTATGTTGCCCCTGCATTTCTTAGTCCAAATGGCATAGAAATATAACAATATATGCCGGTAGGAATCATGAATGATGTATCCTCTTGATCAGATGGTTCCATCTGAATTTGTTGAAATCTAGAGGAAGCATCCATAAAAGTTAGCATTCATGTCATGTCGTGGCATCCACCATAGAGTCAATGTGTGGTAAAGGGAAAGGATCCTTGAGGCATGCCTTATTTAAATCAGCAATATCGACACACACCCTCCACTTTCCGTTTTTCTTAGAAACCACCACAACATTGTCTAACCATTGTGGATACTTTACCTCTTGTATCATACCTGCTTGGAGAAGTTTTTCAACTTCTTCCTGGATAATAATATTTCTTTCAGGCGCAAACTTCCTCCGTTTCTGGTGGACAGGCCTGATAGAAGTATATATCCCTAATTTATGTGTAATAATAGTTTTAGATATACTTGTCATATCAGAGTGTTTGAAGGCAAAGGTGGACTTCCTATGTTTGAGGAAGGATACCAAATCCTCTTCAAATATTTTCGAGGATATTGGATCCTATATATACCTTTACATCGGGATCCTCAGGGTCCAAGGACACTTCTTTTGAATCTTTTTCTCGAGCCTCCAGTACCTCTCATGAATTTTGCATTGATTTTTATGCGATGGTTTGCTTCGTAGCTGGCTTCATATAGGAGGGATAGTAATTTCTTGCTTCTGATTGGTCACTATCTATCTTTACTACTCCCCATGGAGTTGTAAGTTTGATACATTGATGATAGGTGGAAGCTACTGCTTTTATCTCATGTATCCAAGGCCTGCTGAGAATCACATTGCAACACGACAAGTTATCTATAACACAAAACTTTTGGAAAGATTTACTCCCTCAATATAAATAGTCAGCTTGATGTCCCCCATTGTGTTTTGGTTTCTCCACTAAAACCCACAAGGACAAATGATCTTGGTGTGGTTTATGATTCAGGGATGTTCATTTTCTTGAGCACATCGGCCTGAATTATGTTTATCGAACTCCCGCCATCAACTAGGATCCCGCGAACATAGTGATCAGCAATAAACAAAGTAATAATCAAACCGTCATGGTGAGGATCTTGAAGAAGCATGCGTTCCTCTTCATCAAAGGTTATAACCCTTTGATCAGTCAGCGTGGTTGTCCGGATGGGTCTTTCACCATTCTCCAACTTGGTTCCTTGGCGTCACGCTTCGCCGAGAAAAATGAGGTTCCACAAATGTTTGAACCCCCGAAGATAAAATTGATGATCTGTGCATCAGGTGATGGTGGAGATGCTTTCTGTGGAACGTCTTCAGGATCCTGGATCCTTGATTTCTTTCTTCCTAGAAGCTCCTTGAAGTGGCCCTTGCTTAGAAGATGCTTAATTTCTCTCCTCAGACAGATACAGTCATCGGTCATATGGCCGAAATCCTCGTGGAATGCACACCATTCGGACTTATCCATGAAGGATGTTGACTTCTCATTTTTTTCTAGGCCATGTTGCTTTTTCTCCAAGATCCCTTATAACACATATTAAGCCATGAGTATCAACAGAGAAGCAATACTTGGAAATTCTTGGATAATCCTCATCATTATCGTCTTCTTCTTCGACCACACGGACAGCTTGGGTGTTAAACTTTGAATACGGCTTGGGATTGTTGTTCCTGAATGAGGATCCTGGTTTCTTGTCAGGTGACTCCTATTTTGTTGGAGTTCACAATCGTTCCTGGATCCTTTTATCATCCTCCAGTCTTATGAACCTAAGCGCCCTGTACTTTACTTCATCTAATCACCCGCATGGGGTCATAACAAGATCATCATAAATAGAGGAGCCCTTATGTAACCCCATTTTGAATGCCTCAACAGCCGTAGCCATGTTAATATGTGGGATTTCTAAGGCGTCCCTTCCAAACTTTGTAACAAAATCCCTTAAGGATTCATCACGAAGTTGGATAACTCTATATAAATCACTAGTTAATTTTCGAATTTTCTACTACAAGAGAATTGGTTATTGAATAAATTAACTAAGTGTGAAAAGGAAGTAACAGAATAGGGAGGAAGATTTAGCAGCCATTTCAAAGCGGATCCAGTTAATGTGGATCCCAAACCCTTGCACAAGCAGGCCTCTTTAAGCCTTTTCGGAATGGGATTAATTTCCATGCTCTCCCTGTTGAGCCACATGCTCCTCTAGATCAGTTGAGCCATAGTCAATCTTAATGTCGGGTGTTTGAAAGCGTTTTGGGATTTCGGCATCACATATTGGTGGAGCAAACCTAGACAACTTATGGCTCCCTTCTAGAATTTCAGGAATGGGTCGAACCACTCCTGGAACACTGGATATCATATCCTTTAGTATATGCAGTTCCTTGGCCATGGCTAGATTGATACCTGTATCCTGCGCAGAACCAAGGTTAGAGGCTAAAGATATATGATTATAATGGTTGCCTCTTTGTTGACTAAATGTGGCCATCCCATATGAGTAGGAAGCATTAGTTATGATAGTTGGTCCACCAGAGGCAATGGTCTGCATAGGGATGAAGTCTCCCTCATGAACCTCTAATGACCTTTGGTGTTGAAGTCCCGAGGATCCTTGATTCTGATTGAAGGATCCTTGAGGCTGAAAGTCAAAGGATCCTTGATGAAACAATCTAGAGGATCCTGGCTGAAGGATGGATGATCCTTGATGAAGGAAAGTGGATCTTTGAGTTTGCTTACCCATGGATCCTGGTTAAAGGATGTATGATCATTGCTGGAAGATCGAGGATCCTTGAGTATGCTGACCCATGAATCATGGTTGAAGGATGGATGATCCTTGTTGAAGGATGGAGGATCCTTCAGCATGTTGAGCCACAGATTCTGAAGTAGTGAAATCCAGCATCCTAGGCATCAAGGGAGTCTGATCCTCCACGGGCCTCTTTGTCTTCTTGAGATCTTCTATCTCGGATAGGATCTTCTGGTTGATCCTGTTCTACTGCTCCATATACGCCTTAACCTGTGAAAACATAGCAGAAACATCATTGTTAGCAGTTACCACAGAAGTGGCAGCAGAGGATTTGGAGCCTTGAAAGACTGGAGTTTGTGTCTTGTTTCCAGCAGCGGTGGTCCTATGTGCTCCCGCGAGTGGATGAGACATTGGCAATTAGGTTTTTGATGAGAGAGAAAGTGATGAAGACACGGTGATCGAAGCAGAGGATTGTTGAGAGGCCATTGGTAATAGTATAGGTTGAAAAGGTTAAAAATTGATGAGAAATATTCTTGATTAAAGCACCAATTTCTCCATGGTGGGCGCCAAATTGTTTTGGTCAATAATATGTTTAAGGATAATGTAACAAAATTCGTTTAGTGAGGTATAGTGCTTGTGTTATAATGATGAATATGTAGCAAAAAATGGATAAGAACACAGAGATTTGTCGCGAGGAAAAGCCCTTGATCGGTTAAAGGATCGTCGGCACAAAAACCTTAGGGGGTGACAAATCGTCTATCACCAGTTTATTAATAAAAAAAGGTGTTACAAGGTTGGAGATTATGATTGGTGAATACAATGAATCTAAGTGTATGTGAATATTGCTAGAAATAATCTATGCGTATTGCCTAACCAGTGTGTTGTGTGTCGACCTAGCTGATCATAACTCAATATAAATAAAAAAGAAACTAACTAATAGCCCTATAAACATGCCACTATTCCATTATAACGTTGCATCCACTTTGACCACATGCTAGATGCTCTGGACTGCGATTTAGTGGGCTGACTTAGCCTCCAAACCGTTAAACCTGTTAATCACAACGCCATTCAAATAATACAACTTTTAGTAAACAAATAATACCGATGATCCTTGATCCAGCACAACTTGAAACATATCCTTCGGATAATTGATCCAAAAGTTATATAATGATAACGTATTCTCAGCATAAAATCTATACCCTAACACTAAAGTTGTTTTTGGATTCATGTGTTTGACAAGATTCTCAAGTTCATATAAAATTCGATTCACGTCAAATTTTCAAGTTGGTTTTAGGTCGGACCCATGGACCGATTAAAACCACCTTGGACCAAGTAATTAATGGCATTTAAATGTAAATACTCTCAACTTTCACCTTTTTGCCGGGACAATACCAACTAAATAAATGTTACCACTACTCTCAACTTTCATCTTATATCCCTCTTGCATTCTCAAACTTAACAGACCTTAACCCTGATAGTTTTCTTGCTGAAGTTGACCATCTTTTACATGCACGACATGCTTATGAATAAATAGCTCTAAAAAAACTAACTTCAAATAATATACCACCTAATTTTATCAACGACAGGCCATGTGTGTGTAAAAATGGTCCATGTTAACATGAAATCTAACGGGGTTAGAGTTTGTTAAATTCGGCAGTGTCAGAGAAAAATAAAATAAAAAGCCGGAAGTAATGAATAACATTTTATGGATTGAGAGTATTTCCGACTAAACTGTGAAAGGAGATAATATTTAAATCCAATAATAAATGGCGGACTAATGCCAAACCCGCCCATCCAAATATTATAGCCCATCTAAAATCAACTCCTTCCTACCTCCCTCCCGCCTGAAGCATTTCAATTTGAGATTTGGGGGGCAATCCAAAATCACCCACATAACTTGGCATCAAGGTTAGTAAGTAAGTATCTATATCTCACCACTCATTCTGTCACAAATCTTGCTTCTAGGGCAACAAATTGATCATTCTTCTATTTTACCATTTTGGGTTCCAAATCTTTATTACAGTTTCAAACCATGAGTCGAGAATTGCCTCGATCTGCGTTAGGTGATGTTACCAATCAAGTTCTGAAAAGAGGGTTTTCGTTCATTTCAAATTCAGATGTTAAATCTGGGGTTGATTTCAAGAAAGACGAAAGCTTTCGGCCTGCGAAAAAACAATGTACACGGAAAGAAAACAATGGTGAAGAGGTTACAGAGTGTGAAATTAAGGAAACATGCCCGCCAGGTGTTCGACAAAATGCCGCACCCACATCTTTGTTTTCTGATGCCGAATTGGGGCACGGGATCCCCTTGGGTGAGAACGGTCCTGATGTGATTGTTGAAACTCAAGAAGATGAAAGAACTGATTTGGCGCTGGTTGATGGCAATGATGTGAGTCTTGATAATTTGGATTCGAGCAAAGATGAGTATCTTGATTGCTCGAGATTTTTTGAGTCGCAAGAGTCCAAGTGTGGGTTAGAGAAATGTGCTGACGGTTTCTCAAGCGAGTGTATGGATATGATCAAAGCTTGTCCATGTTCTTTTTGCATCAAAGGTGGTTTTCTGACTTTCATATTTAGTTTACATATGTAATTAAAACGAGTCTTATAAAATTATAATAATGATTTGATTATCAGCTGCTTGCCTTTGGTCGGATCTACACTATCAGGATATCAAAGGACGAATAGCTGGTGAGTCGGTGTGTGTGTAATTGGTTGATTCAAGATTTTATTTTGTTAATATTTACTTTCTTGTTATGTGCATAGCAATAAAAAAGAGTCAGAAAGAGGCGACCATTTTGGTCAACCGAAACAGCAAGGATGTTGCAAGAAACTTTGAAAAAGTCTCAAACTTGGAATCGGATCTCACGGGTCGATGGAAGTCTCTTTTTGTTCATATGGAGGATATATTTATTCGTGAGGGAACCCAACTTGTAAGTCGACTCCTTTTTATAATTTCTTTTTCTTTGAGCATTATCGCCAACAAGAACATAGTGAAAACTACTTTTATAATGTGCAGATGAGTTCAATTGTTAACTAAGTAGACTAAGAAAAGCTTAGTAATGAAATTAGATGGAAAAGTTTGTGAAAATACGGGATGTTATTAACGAAGAATGAATGAATTTTGCATAGAATCTTGTTCTTAATCAAACCACTTTCATACTGCTTAATTTTAATCCGGTATGTTTATCACAGGAAGCAAGCTTATCTACATTGAAAGAAGTAATAGATAATTGCAAGACTGGTACAGAGAAGAACTAGCTCTCTTTTTTCTGAGTGGCCTGTGTTTCTGTCGCTAAGAATTTGGAAAACCTAGGTTTTGTATTGGCTTTATTTGGTTGACTTAACCTTTGTTGTTTTTAGATCTATAATCAGCTGTGTGACTTCCTTTGTTCCAAAATAACCGTCTATGCGATTGTTTAGAATCTTTCTAATTTGCAAATGATATTTCTTATTTTACAATGTTATCAAACATATATCCGTGTACCTTCTATTGTCCCATATGTGAATTACATTCGTATGCTGTAATTTTGAAGTTTAAAGTAGATTTTTGACTATTAAAGTCAATGCATATACCAAAGAGAAGATCATGTGTTGAGCAGGTCACATAAGAAATATTATTATTATATTATCTTTTTTAATTTCAGTATTGTTTAGCCTATTGGAAAAAGAGTTGAACTAAACTCGCTGATTTCAAGGTTAATATAATAATTAAAGATTAACTAGGGTATTTGCTTAGCTTTGACTTCTCTTGGCTTGGGATGACATTGAGACTAAAGATGGGATGCATTTTATGTTGAGTTGGAGAAACATAGTTGATTAGACTGCTTGGTCTAATACAATGGATCTGGCTTGTTGAGCTCAGAATACCATAAAGTATATGATGCATGGTCCATAGATGTAGAGCTTTCTGTCCGGAGTGTACATGATCTGTGTCATGTGTGATGTACACAACTTGTCTTCTCAAAAATATCAGGAGATCAAGGGGCTGTCTTTAAAGGTGGATATGAGAGACCGGGATGTTGGTTGGGCACAACCCGTGTACATGGCCAAAACCTATAGCTGATCTTAGTGTGTTCATAGTCTTTAGAGTGTTTAAAGAGTGGTAAATAGTAGGAGATCATAGTATATTTCAGGGTTGGTCATTGTGATCCTAGTTTTTCTGGGATCAATACGCTGTTGTTATTCAATAGTTGTTCTGTGATTATCCATCTTCATATCAAAATCTTAAAATTATGAAAGTAGGGGTGAACACGTTTCGGTTCGGTTAATGGGTGAAACCCAAATCGAAACCGAAGCTATCAGTTATATTAGAATACCAACCGATCGGTTATTTGGTTTTCAACTATTTTTTGTTTCGGTTCCGGTTATTTTCGGTTTATTTATTGTGACTAGACATTACCAAGAAAAAAAAAAGAATTCGAAATAATAAAGTACCTCATATGTATTGAATTTAAAATCAAAAGTAGGCATTTACGTGAAACCAAACAAATACGAAGTTGTTTGAGTTGTAGAAATTCAACAAAGTTTTTATCCAAAAACAACACTAAACTTTTTCAGACGGTGAAAAGAAGGCAGCGAGTTCCGGCTTCTCTATTTTATACCAAGTTTGTGGCTTCTTTTCCGCCAGGCTAGGGTTCGATACGGCTTTTATATTTTGTGTTCCAGCTTCTCTCTAAATCATGAAACTTTTATGTTAGGATGCTTTAATTTGTTTATGCCAGATACATGTTGTTTGTTTGCTTTGGGTGCAGCTCTTCGTTTGCTTTTGTGATTCGGACTTTCAGTATGACCTTCATCTTGTAGAAGGTTGTTTTACATTTGCTTTTACAAGTAGTTTTTTTGCACCTTAGGCCACATTGTTTCCTTTGTTAGTTTACCATTGAACTTGAACTTATATGGTCCGAGCTGGTCTCATTATAGATAGAACATAAAACGTTCGACCAGTTAAGCGAATCGAACTATTAAGAGATAACGTATAACCCAAATTGATCCATTACAAATAAAACATAACTCGAGTCCGACCCGTTGGATAAACCAAACTCCATAAAATCGACCCGTTATGTTTCCTATCATATTAAAGATTGGTTTCCATTATTAAAGTAGGTTAACTTCTAATCGCTAATTTTCTAAACTCATTTAACCGAACTTCTAATCTCTAATGAACTAAATCAATCTTCTCAGTATTTGTGTCTCTTGGACATGTTTGCTAATTGATTTACTTTATTCAAATTTTGGTTTCTACGATTCAATAAATATTGTACAAGTCAAAGGGGGCATGAGCCATGAATATGGCTCTTTTTCTATATGAATGAAAAGTGAGTTGTTTTAATGTTTGTAGGTGGAGACACTTTATGACTATGATGAGTATTGTAGCCACTAAATTTGGGCTCGCATAAGGTAATTGATTGATGTTAACCATTCTAACTTTTTGCTTATTTATGCAACTTCATGTTTGTTATTCTATGTAAGGGTGTGCCAAATGTCGGTAGAAAGTAGACAAACAAATAAATTTGCACCACAACGATAACTCACTGGACTCCCGCTGCAAGGCGCGGCATGGTTGTAAAAATCGCGCCTAGGCGCCGAGTACTCAACGAGTAATCCCAGCCTAGGCCGAGTTCTAGGTGAGTCATCCCCGAGTACTCTCCGACTAAGGCCAAGTGCTCCCAACTCTCCAGTCGGCCGCCTATGGTCCCGCCCAGTACCAAAACCCAAAACTTTAGTACTGATTTTGGTACCGGTATGATACGAATCGGTAATGGCAATACCGAATTTGTTCATATCTCATTCTACACATTATTTTGATTTACAACTTAAAAAGTAAGTTTGATATTGTGATTATTTGCATCTCTTTAGTAAACCATTTTCATTTCTTAATATTTAACGCATATCTTTATTATTTCTAAAGGTAGTCGGTGGGATGAGTGAAATGTTGGGGCTGCTATGGCAAACATCCTTACTTGATCCGGATGAGGTATTTATTTGTAATCTTTACGTATTTTATGCATCGTAATTGGTTATATTCATATTCATATATTACACAAGAAAACAAGTTGGACAGCTTATATTTAAAGTTATCTTTTTATTTTAATTATTCAGGTCGGGGGTCTCAATTCCTGAATGCCAGAAGGTATAGCAGCTGTGCAGCCTGACGGACAACCGTTACCAGAGGATCTTCTTTGGACTGGAAAGGTAAACTAATTTTTCTTACTTAAATGGCGCCATGGCAACGTGGTGGTGGAAGTTTGGACCTCTTTTGGAGAATACATCACACTTTCATGCTTCAACAGTATTCTAACCATGCAAACATATAAGTTTCATCATCCTTTTCAGTTAGTAAAAACTGTTTTATTAACAATTTTCTGGTGTGAAATAGGTTCGTTTTAAGACAACATGTCCAGAGATTTTGGACATTGTTATAGAGAACTGGATATTGAATGAAGTAGAACAAATTTACTACAAATAGTCACCAACATATGCATGTTAAATTGTTTCAACAAAAGTTGAATGTGAACACTATTGGAGTATTATTTGGACACCGGAGAGTTCATTGAATGCGGTTGGAGATGCGCTTAAAGCACATTAGTGATAAGTTTACACTTTCGTAACGTAAAATTGTAAAAATTTTTTCTTTTAACTTGATGCCACCCGCCGCAACCCGCGGCGGGTTTAAATACTAGTTTGTTAACAATTTTACAAAAGTGATCAATAAAAGTGAAAAGTCGGTGGTGAATTTTCCATGTAACAACAATGAGGCAATATGGTGATACATGTACATGTAATATTAGAGTGAAGTTGAGATATCTACCATCTTAGGGGATGTTTGTACATAACTGATTTATAAAGTTTAGATAATTTTTTAGTGAGGAGCAACTATTCTCCATTATGATTAATATAAAAATTTCAAACCCATTTTGAAAGAAAGATGAAGTCAAGTAACAAGAAAATGATATTTCAAGTGAACTAGTTCTTGATACTGTTAACCTAAAAAAGGAGTGTATAAGAATTGTGTGTGAAACAACAATTGTTATTTGAAAAACTCTCCTAGTATCTCATTGAGAATCCTAGAGGATAACAATATTTAATTACTTGCATAGTGAGAATGATGACGAGCATAATAGATATCAAGCAATTCTTTATAGAAGAAGAGGAAGATATTCTATGGTCTCCGAAGTAGAGTTGTAAAAAAAAAAACCCAATCCGAATACTCGGGTTTTTAATACTCGACCCTACTCGCAAGGTATGCATTTCAGTACCAAAACTCATAACCGAGTCGGACCTGATTTGTACCCAGTATTACCCGAAACCCGGAACCAGGGTTTTCAAATACCCGATCTATATCCGAAAACTACCCCTAAAAAATTCAAATCTATCCCTGAAATATACCCGGAAAAACAAGAAAATAGGGTTTTTCAATACCCGGTTTTAGAATATCTGATGCATAGAGTATGGTTTTTAGAGACAACACCCGTACCTGAACCCGACCCGGGTATTTGAAAAACCCGATTTATGCGACTCTACTCGGAAGCCAAAAGAATGGGTCTCTCAGCCACCCGAGTAACCCATATGAAAAAATATGTTTCGATGTATGATACCCATTGAGTGAATAATGGGCCGAAACTTGTTGAACCGACCCGAGTATCTAATACTAATATGATCCGTTGTGTTTTGATTAGATCCCCATTCCACATCCTTATCTCCAACAGTGGGTGAATCCCTTGATACTACCAGAGCAAGATGCTGAGCCTCACTACCACCTGTGCTTCTTCTTGTTCTTCCACTTCCGCCATTACCAAACACACCTTCACTTGTTCTTCTTCACCCATCATCACCCACAAATCCTCCTTCCATTGCATCCGAATCTCCCACGTCATCCCTCCACTTCGAGCAGCCACGAACACTCGCCAGTCGGTCGTAATGATGGCGAAGCGAGAGGAAGAACTGAAGGAAATAAGGGCTAAATCCACAGAAGAAATCAACGATGAAATTGTGGACCTGAAAGGAGAGCTCTTCATGCTCCGTCTTCAGAGGTCCGCCAGGAACGACTTTAAGTCCAGCGAATTCAAACGGATGCGTAAAAGGGTACCTATTCTCTTCTTCTTTTATTATTATTATTATTATTATTATTGTTCCATTCTAGGGTTCTTGTTTTCAATACCTTGCTTGCAGTCTTATTTCTCATTTCATTTTCGGTTAATTGCTTGTAACAAATTGAGCGAGCATTTGTTGCACAATTGGAGGTGCATTTCATGAGCTAGAATTTGAAATTACAACTTTTTTAAATTTCTTAACACATGAACAAGGAATGAGCAATAACCAAACCGAACCAAAAACCGATGAAACTGAACCCAATTACTGAAAAACGGTTATTGATTATTTCTTTTTACCCTTGGTTAACTAAAATTAACAGAACCGAATCATTCATATTATTTTATATTTTAGGTTTTATATCTTTATTTCATGAATTTTCTGTTTTATACCATCATTTTATGTATTTAGGCATCCATTTCATGTATTTCTACGTGAAAATTTTTGCCCAAATTTGATTTTGGTTATTAACCGAATTGAACCAAAAATCGAAAAATTAACCGAACAGATTAACCAAAAACCGATTGGTTAATTTGATTGAGGCTATTAACTTAACCATGCACACCACTAGTTCTTAACCTTAGATCTAAGGGCCATGGTGAGCACATTCCTAATGATACTTGTGACATTGTGGAGTTTTAGTATTAGATGTATCATATTTGATTTTTCAAGATGAGTAATGGTTCAATTGTCTGTTCTTGACTGAAAATTTAGAAACGGGTCGTAATAAGCACGGAAGTTTTAAGTACTTGATGCTGTCCTCTTGGAGTTGTAGTTTGTTTTGCAAAATTCTGAACTATCTGTGTTCATTATCTATGAACATGAGGGGTGTTTGAATGTTTGTTTTCAGTGAGATTATTGCTATTATAAGAAAATCTGTTAAATATTTGGTCTAAGCCGAGGATAGAGATTTGATCTTTTATTTACCGTCTAAAAAGTTGACGTGTTAATATAAATAAGTTATACTTTTGACTCCCTCAATTTATGACTTGCATATGGAACGAAAACTGAAACATGTACTCGAATCTAGAACATGAACCGGTCCATGTTCTAATAATGTTTGTATATAGAGGTTTTACTATCTAAGTATTGTGTGTTTAAGTATTAACATGAATACATTATAGTAAATATCATCTAGAAATAATTTTTGAAAAGTTATTGTTTTGAATTGATGTGAACTTTGATGTTGATAGGTTGCGCGTATGCTGACTGTTAAGCGTGAGAGAGAAATTGATGACGGTATTGGAAAGAGGCAGTCGAGGAAGCTTGACCGACAATGGAGGAAAAGCATTGTACCAAGACCACCTCCGTCCCTGATCAAGCTGCGGGAAGAAGAGGCTGCTGAAGAAGCCAAGGAAGCTGCATCACTGGCTTAAGTGGTTAAAAATAAAATGTATGTGCCTACTCGTGTTTTTTGATTATCGCCATTACAATTGTCGCTGATTTATCTTCAACTTTCAAGAGTATAATTTATCAATCTTTGCCACTTGATTATTGAAAGTAATGCTTGTATCTTCATATTCAAATGGTGATGTTATTTTTGCTTTGTGTATCATTGCTCCTAGATTCTGTTTTAGAACTGTTGATGTTATTTATGCCTAGAAACATGGTGGCGTAAAAAAAAAAAGAAAAAAGCAATAAACACTATTTATATTATTTACTTGAACCATGAGAAATAATATTGAACCCAACCTTTCTGTTGGGGACTAGAAGGACCAACCCTACTCTACTCACCTTCGCTTCGCCTCTTCACATGCTGCAACCATGGACTATGCATCATCTCCAATTCACGTTCGCTACCACAAGACATCCGACATCCTCACTAGTTAATACCAGGTTTGGTAAAGATTGGGTTCTTGAAACAAATATACCGAGTTTGGTAAAGATTGGGTTCTTGAAACAAATAACTTCTATATTGCTTGCGGAGGGATAAATATATGATGTAGGAGTAAATTCTAATTTCAACTTGATTTTGGTTTTGATTCATGTGTTCCTGAAATTAAGAGCCATTGCCAATTGTTTTGTAAGAAAGATTGGTTTTCTTATGTTCAATTATTCGAATATATTTAAAAAGAAAACAAATATGTGGCGAAAGTAAAACCATAAAAGATAAGCATAAATAACAAATAAGAAAATTGGTTTTAAATAATCTTAACTATGCTCTATTGATAAATAACAATTTCAACTTTATATTTTAGTGAGTTAAGAGGAAAACCAAATTCTAGAATGAGTTCCAGACTTGATCGGCGCTAGGTTCATTCATCAACAACCAAAATATTCAAAGTTACATTCAACACCCCAAACAATCAAATAAGGCCATAATGGTCCTTCACTCATGCAAACCATAAACATAAATAAAGCAACAACAAATAATGAAATAAGACCATGGTTCGTATCATGGTGGGGGGTATAACTAAATATGTATTTCTCTCCAACGGTCCATGACTAACACGGGTTCTTTTATGTACAAACCAACCCTTGATAATGATAATGATTGACCTTGGCTTTTGAAAATTGTCGTCAAATAGTTTCCTATACTTGGATCGAAGCTTGGGTATTGTTTTATGATACCCAATTCGCTAAGATCGATGGCTTTGATACCAACCATGTCACACCCCCATCTAGGGCCTAGGAGTGCGACCCATAAGTTGGTATCGTATTTGTAAATAAATCAGAGTTGCGTTATTTTGCGGAAAACTTATAAAACTTTAAGGATCGAAAGTGTAATTTATATATACATTCAAAAGACGGGAATTATAAAATACCCGTTTAAAGTTGTTAACAAAAGATTACTTGTTTTATGTTTACAAACCACCATATTAAACTTATTCAAAATAAATCCGAGCCATCGGATATTAGTACTTC
Source organism: Bidens hawaiensis (assembly GCF_021521415.1). Taxonomy (NCBI): domain Eukaryota; kingdom Viridiplantae; phylum Streptophyta; class Magnoliopsida; order Asterales; family Asteraceae; genus Bidens; species Bidens hawaiensis. The sequence goes on along the minus strand of NW_027497060.1, from coordinate 110,220 downwards.
TTCATTTCCAAGCTCTAACTTTGTTCACCTGCAAAATGTAATAAAATACGTCAGCAACGAATGCTGGTGAACACGCTGACGCAAAAATAATTTCTTTTACTTTGTTACCCCTCGAGACTACGCTGCCTCGGCCCAACGTGGCTTAGGAATAATAAAGTCAACTAACACATTATAAATATGAGCCTCTACGCTAGGTCACCTCAGCAAACACCGCAGCGTTCGACTTAGTTAAGTACTCGTCAATATACACAACGGTCGTACTCCCTGCAGGAGAGCGTCCTACGACCAAGGGTGGTGCGATCATGCCCATACATCGCATAGTACCACCTATGTAAGGATCCAGACATACGTATACCACAGCCTGAGGGCTAGGTTTATACCCTTATTCATAACGGTTTTAGGAACACATAGTTCCTTGTAAACAATTTCAAATAACAAGTTTGACTCATTTTAAATAAGTAAAAGTTTGGGGGCGTATTCACCTTGTCTCTTTAGGATCGGCTTCACTCATCGTCCAAGGGTCTTTCTCTTTCTTTATCTCGCACCTATAGTACGAGTATAAATATTTGTTAGTCAGATACACGATCCGGCTTAAAACCTTTAGTCTTATATCTCAATCATCGATTGAACCTTTAGTTCAATTCTTATTTACTTGAAAACCTTTAGTTTAAAAGTAAATTATAAACCTTTAGTTTATATTAAAAACCCGACGTTTCTTCTTCTCCAAGAAACATAATCATTTTCTTTTATTATTTAAGAATACTCATTATTCATTAAATAATATTTTCATAACAAAGAATATTTACATATATACTTACACACATATATACGTATTCAACAATATTCATAATCATACTTTCATTTGTTTCTTTGTTATGTTTTCTTTTCTTTTCTTTTCTTTTATCGAGGTATCGAGTATATCCTCGACTTAAGGCTCAAGCCTTTAATATAATGTTAAATTATATTGAATTCGATATTACGCCTAACCTTAAGTGACGTATAGAAACTCTAGGGACTTGAGTAGCACTTCAACGCTGCTTGAACTCTTTGGTCGTCAATTGATAACGCCAAACTTCAACTCTCGACAACACGCTTATCGAGGTTCATTGCCATTATAACAACACCTTTCTTGGTATATGGGTGAGGGTGGCACAACTTTGAGGAAACGTCGGTACACAAAAGAAGGATCGGGACACACTTTACGATGAAATATGGCACGTTTATCGAGGTGAATCGTGAGTCGGGTTCTCGTGGTTTAGAGAGAAGCTAGAGAGAAGTAAGAGAGCTGTTTGGGATGTGAAAATATGAAATCTCGGACTTGCTATTTATAGAGCTGAAATTGGTCCCTATCGCGATACGCGATAGGTTCCTCAGCAGACCTATCGCGTATCGCGATACAGGTCTGCTGACTCACAGCGTAGACCTGCCACGTGTCGACACGTGGCAGGCACCGCTCCACGTGGCAGCAGTGTTGCCACGTGGTGATAACCAGTGCCACCGTGTGCCACGTGTCAACATGTGTCAGGTACCCCATCGCGATACGCGATGGGGCTCTCCTCTGACTCATCGCGTAGCGCGATGGGTCAGTAAATCAGAATTTTCAATTTAAACCCTCAACTTTGGAATTTGGCCATTTTAGTCCCTAGACTTTTGAAAGTTGATACTTTAAACTCGAAATTTTCACATTGTTACATCCTCCCCACCTTGAAACAAATCTCGTCCTCGAGATTGCTTTACTCGAACAAGTGGGGGTATTTCTTTCTCATCTCCGATTCGAGTTCCCAAGTATATCCGAGCCCTCTATGCGAGTCCCATTTAACTTTTACAATTTTCAACGTTCGTCTTTTTAATTTCTTTGTTTTCGAATCTTCAATTTGAATTGGACGTTCTACAAATTTTAAGTTCTCATTTATTTCAACGTCTTTTAATGGCATAGCCAATGATTAATCCGTCAAACACTTACGCAGATTCAAAACATGGAATACTTCATGTATCCCTTGCATTTCCTCATGCAGTCGCAAACGGTATGCAACAATGCCGATTCGTTCAAGTACTTCAAAAGGTCCAACGAATCGAGGACTCAATTTTCCTTTCTTACCGAAGCGAACAACGCCCTTCCAAGGCGAAACTTTTAATAACACTTTGTCGTCGACATTGAACTCTAACGGCTTACGACGGACATCGGCGTTTGGCGATCACGTGCCGTCTTAAGTCTTTCTCGGATTTTGATAACCTTGTCTGTAGTTTCTTGGACTATCTCGGGTCCAGATAACTGATTGTCTCCAGTTTCAGACCAACACACGGGCGTTCTACACTTTCTTCCATACAACGCCTTGAACAGTGCGATTTGAATACTTGTGTGATAACTATTATTATACGAGAATTCCATTAGGGGAAAGTGGTTATCCCAACTTCCACCTAGATCGATCACACAAGCGCGGAGCACATCTTCCAACGTTTGAATCGTCCTTTCGCTTTGCCCATCGGTTTGAGGATGATAAGCAGTGCTAATGTTCAACTTTGTACCGAGAGCTTGTTGGAAGCTTTTCCAAAAGTGAGACGTTAAACGACTGTCTCGGTCAGATACTATAGACAGCGGTACACCATGCAAAGAAACGATGGTGTTTACATAAATACGCGCTAGTCTATCCATAGAATACGACTCATTGATTGGTATGAAGTGTGCGGATTTTGTTTATCGATCCACAATCACCCAAATAGCATTGTGTTGTCAAGTCGTCTTTGGGAGTTTGGTAATGAAATCCAAAGTAATCAACTCCCACTTCCATACGGGAAGTTCGGGTTGCTGAAGCAATCCCGAAGGCTTTTGATGTTCAGCCTTGACTGTCAAACAAGTCAAACATATCGTAACATGAGAAGCGACATCCCTTTTCATCCCGTTACACCAATAGTTCGCCTTTAGATTGTGGTATATCTTATAACTTCCGGGTTGCATCATATATTTAGACTTGTGAGCTTCGTTCAATATTTTCTCACGCAAACCTCCAGCGATTGGTACCCAAATCCTATTACCGAGTCTTAGGATACCATCATCACCCTTGACTAGCGAGTCAATGGTGCCATTTCGTTTTTCGTCGGAGATTTGGGTTTCATTGATTGCTTGCGTTTGCGCAGATTTGATTTGTTCAAAAAGATCAATTTGGAGTTCTAGACGTAACGCTCAGACTCTTTTGGATTTTTCATGCTCTTTACGACTTAAGGCATCGGCCACGACGTTGGCCTTGCCTTCATGATACATAATCTCACAATCATAATCGTTAAGAGTCTCCATCCATCGCCGTTGGCGCATGTTGAGCTCTTTTTGATCAAAGATGTGTTTCAAGCTTTTGTGATCAGTGTACACGGTAAATCGTACTCCATAGAGATAGTGCCTACATATCTTAAGTGCAAAGATTATGGCGCCTAACTCTAGATCGTGAGTCATGTAGTTCTTTTCGTGTACTTTCAGTTGACGAGAGGCGTAAGCAATTACCTTCTTGTGTTGCATTAGTACGCATCCCAAACCAGAATGGGACGCGTCACTAAAGACTACAAAATCCTCAATACCTTCTGGAAAAGCCAAGATAGGTGCATGGGTGAGTTTTTGTTTAAGTATATCAAACGCCTCTTGTTGCTTCGTTCCCCATTCATACTTGATGTTTTTACGAGTTAAAGAAGTTAAGGGAACGGCGATACGAGAGAAGTTTTCGATGAACCTACGGTAATAGCTGGTCAATCCCAAGAAACTTTGGATCTCGGTTGGCGACTTCGGGACCTCCCACTTAGAGATAGCTTCAATTTTTGCGGGGTCCACTTGAATACCGTTGACGTTAATGATTTGACCAAGAAATTGCACCTCGTGCAACCAGAACTCGCATTTCGAGAACTTGGCGTACAACTTCTCGGTTCTAAGAATTTCAAGCAAAGTACGAAGGTGAATTTCATGATCGGCCTTTGACTTTGAATAAATAAGTATGTCGTTGATGAATACGATAACAAATTTATCCAAGTAAGGCTTGCAAATACGGTTCATCATACCCATGAACGCGGCCGGAGCATTAGTAAGTCCAAACGGCATAACCGTGAACTCATAATGTCCATACCTTGTTCGGAAATCAGTCTTTGGAATATCTTCAGATTGGACTTAAGTTGGTGATGGCCAGAACGAAGATCGATTCTAGAAAAGAAGCTAGCACCTTGAAGTTGGTCAAAAAGATCATCGATACACGGAAATGGATAACGGATTTTGATTGTGACTTTATTCAACGCACGATAGTCGATACACATCCTCATGGAACCGTCTTTTTTCTTGACGAATAGAATTGGCGCTCCCCAAGGCGACGCACTTGGCCGAATGAAACCTTTTTCAAGAAGTTCATCGAGTTGTTTCTTTAAATTTTTCATTTCGGTTGGCGCTAAGCGATATGGAGCTTTGGCGATTGGAGCAGTACCGGGAATCAGATCGATCCTAAATTCTACTTCACGCTCGGGTGGGATTTCGGGAAGTTCATCAGGAAAGACGTCAGAAAATTCGGAAACGATAGGAACGTCTTTGATTTCTTTTGGCTAAGACTCTTCAGTGACGTAGGCCATGAATGCGAGGCATCCTTGATTCAAACATTTGTTAGCCCTAATCATGGAGATTATGCTAACTTGGCCAGCGTCTTTATCTCCTTCAATTCGAATCGTTCGTTTATCGGGGGGCTTGAAGTTCAATAGTTTTGCTATTGCAGATGATATGGACATGGTTATCGGATAACCAATCCATACCAAGTACAATATCAAAACCCGCCAGACTCATGGGTAACAAACAAATAGGTAACAAATAACCGGCTAAAAGGATTTTTCTGTTTTCAATAGCTTCAGAGATCTTAACGATTTCACCGCTAGCAGTCTCGACGCTTAGAGTTTTATCTAATTTTGTTAATGGTTCGTTTAATAGACTACAGAAATTATAATATATAAAACTCAAATTAGCACCCGAATCAAATAAAACTCTAGCATAGGTGTCGTTGACTAGAAACGTACCAGTGATGGTCTCTGGCACGTCAGCGGCCCTTTTTGTGTCGAGTACGAAGACTTGAGCGTTTTCCTTTTTGTTTTGGCCACTTCCACCCGCACCACCAACAGCGGGCTTGTTCTTTGGGCACTCAAAACTTAAATGGCCCATTTCCTTGCAATTGAAGCAAGTCATTTTCTTCTTCCAGCAACTATCAGCATCATGTCCCGTACGATTACAGGATTCACAAACTTTAGGAGACGGGGCATAATTGCATCGGCCCTTGTGGTATCTCCTACATGTCTTGCATGGCGTAGAGTTGTTTCGGTTTACGCCCTTTCCTTTAAAGTTGGAACCTCCTCCAGTCTTTCCTTGAGCAGCCGTTGTTGTTGACACCTTCTTGTCTTCTTCTTTATTGCGGACCATGCCGCCCATCAAATAACCAGCCAACTCCATTGCAGAGTCAGCGGTTTGAGGTAAGTGAAACCTTACCATGTCGCGGATTTCCCGCGGCAATCCCTATATGTATCTTATGACTTTGCTGGACTCAGGGTTAACCAGCTGGGGAATAAGGCGACAATATTCAAGGAATTTAGTGTTGTATTCCCTAAGGTTTGTCCCTACAACCTTATGATTGAAAAATTTTGTTTGAATCTGGTCAGTTTCGTGCATAGGAGAAAACTTTCCCATCACAATGGCCTTGAATTCTTCCCATGTCAGGCCATACATAACTTCTCTTCCCTTACTCATCAACAACGCATTCCACCACTCATGCGCTTCACCCTTGAACATCAAAGCAGAGTATTGAATTTTCTCCTCCTCGGAGCACTTGCTTGTTATAACAATAGTTTCCATCTCCTCGAGCCATCTCACAGTTGTGATAGCTCCTTTGTCACCATGGAACTCTTTCGGTCCATAGTATTTAAAGTCTTTGAACGAACATCCACTTATCTTGAGTTTCTTGAACTCACGTCTAACTCCGCCGTCGGCGTTAGACTCATGCACACTTTCCTCGACACGAGACGGATTCGGTTGAGACTTTTTTTTTCGAGAGGGATGAACAGAGGGATTAGCAGTTCGAGAATGTCTAGATTGAGATCTAAACGCGGATTCTTCCCTAACAGCATATTTAATCATCTTTTGAATTTTATTCATATATTTTTCGGGAATTTCTTCCTCTTGCTCGTTCTCGGGGCCTTTCCCCTTATCTTTCATTTCTTTTTCTTTACGAAAGCCTTTCTCATTATTATTACTTTGTTCAGACATTTTCTTTTTATCTTTTTCAAATTAGGTCTGAAATTTATCAACATTTCGTTTATTACACATAACTTTTTATTATACAAACACACATATATATATATATATCACAAGAGATATATATATTTATTTTACAATACCAATATATATATATCGTTTCAACGATATATATATATATATATATATATATATATCTGTTGGGTTTTAACAAGATTATCAAAGTGATAAAATCCCTATTTTACCAAAAACGCAGCGGATATAAAAGTTTTAAATCTTGTTAATATGATATGTATAAAACCAATTTTAAACATGCAAAACCCAAACCCGGATCCAAATACGAATTACACACTATCAAATACATGCATGTCACTATAAGTCTATGCATGTTACTACTACCTTTCAATATGACAAAACCGGGTGAAAGAGATGATGATTGAAAGGTAAGAACTTGAATATGGAAGCTCCTCAAGCTAGCATACCCCAAGCTTCAACAACACACCACTTCTAGCTAGGATTTGCACTTGAAATTTTCTTCTTCTTTTCTTATGTTGGATGAAAATACCCAAGAGAGGAAGAGAGAAAAGTTTACTTGGAAATTATGTGTGTTATGAAAGAATGAAAGAGAAAGGCTTGGTTTTATTTAAAGGCATCTTTCTCTCCACCAATAATAACCATTGCATGTTTCCACTCAAACATATAATAATATTACATTTGAAAGAGTATTATCTTTTTTTCTTTTTATAAAACTTTAAACATATATATATATATATATATATATATATATATATATATATATATATATCCATACATATATACTTTTATAAGTTTATAACTTATAACTTATAAAACCTATTATATGTTAAGAGACATGCTTGATTATTATTTTTCACATATTGTTATTTAACCAACTTAAATAACACTATGTAATGTTCTTTCATAAAACATAAATCATCCATATGATTTGTTTATTACACAAGTACATTTTATTTAGAAACCCCTTTCCAAATAACTCAAGTGTTAATATTCATTTGTTATGATCACATCATATATAAACGAATATTATCGGTGTTTGTATAGCTTGTTATTGGGTATGACCCGACTTGGATCATAACGTACTAGCCACATCAATTTAATATGTCTCTTGGGCAGACCGAGTCCAACAATCTCCCACTTGCACAAGATACATAGAAGATTGATGCAAGTAGCAAATACCGCCTAACTACGGTTTACTACCCCTAATACGTATGACGAAGTGCCATTCAATAACATCATCCCTTTCAAGTCCCATACTTGAAAATGATTTAGGTGAAACTATCATTTATCCTTTTGCCACAAATGTCATGTTAAATCCAGAGACACAGAGTGATCATTCTCTGTTGATTTAACTTGTCAGGCCTTCGACATTTAACTCTCAACGAATAAGAGGGACAAATCCCATATTGACTACATACGTCTCTCACTATCACCTTGTACTATACTTGAGCTTAGCCTTATGTACTGACATATTTCAGAGCAGCGAAGAACTAAGTCAAAGCATAATAGTCGATGAATATCAAGACCCAATATGTATCTCAGGTCGGAGGATACTATGATGTTCGCCTTTACTCAAATTTACTTATGATCACAAATCCCAAGGATTCCATGCAGTAAAATTGAGAGCGGGTCAGTCCAATATTTATCCCATAAATATCTATGAACCTTGGCAGCAACCCTTTGCTATATTCATACCTCATGAATATCTACCAATCCAAGTTCATAATAGTCTTACTTTCATATTTGTTCCCACAAATATGAACGACTACGGACGTTTAGAATAATTCAAATTATTCACGGATTTAAACATACTAAAATGGAACATAACTCAAGAACATGACCATAACCAAAACCATATGATTGAGTTAAAATAAAATTGTTCCAATATCCAAATACAAATTTTGATCAAATCCAATCACTAGAATATCGAAGTCCTAAGGAGCAAGTATGACTCTCATGCTTCGGCCTTTCAAGGAGTTTCGTGAGTGGGTCCGCAATGTTTTGATCAGTGTGAATTTTGTGAATACATATCTTTCCCTTTTCAACTTCATCCCTTATGTAGTTGAATCTCCGTTCAATGTGCCTAGTCTTTTGATGTGCGCGGGGTTCCTTAATTTGAGCAATCGCACCCTCGTTGTCACAAAAGATCTCTAGAGGGTCCTGAATGGTACGAACCACTCCTAGATCGGCAATGAACTTTCTAATCCATGCAGCTTCTTGAGCTGCCAGGGAGGCGGCGATGTATTCAGATTCTGTGGTGGATAAAGCTACCACTTCTTGTTTTGCACTCTTCCATGAGACAGCACCACCATTGAGAACGAAAACGTATCCCGATTGTGATCGAGAATCATCTCGATCAGTTTGGAAACTCGCATCAGTGTAACCCTTTACAACGAGTTCCTCCTCACCAGAGCCATATATTAGAAACATATCCTTAGTCCTTCTAAGGTATTTCAATATGCTCTTAACAGCCATCCAATGGCTAGTTCCCGGATTTTGTTGGTATCGACTTGTCATGCTCAAGGCGCATGACACATCCGGTCTAGTGCAAATCATGGCATACATGATGGATCCTATAGCAGATGCATATGGGATACCACTCATTTTGTCTTGCTCATCCTTTGAGCTTGGACATTGAAAAGCACTCAACATCGTTCCTCTTTGAATAGGTACCAAACCTTTCTTAGAGTTTTCCATCTTGAACCTTTTCAAGATCTTGTCAATGTATGCACTTTGATTCAAACCTATCAACCTCCTTGATCTATCCCTATAGATTCTTATTCCCAGAATATAGGCGGCTTCACCAAGATCCTTTATGGAAAAACAGCTTCCAAGCCAGGCTTTCACACCTTCCAAGGTTGGAATGTCATTTCCAAACAATAATATGTCATCGACATATAATACCAGAAAGGTTATGATGCTCCCACTAGCTTTCTTATACACACAAGCTTCATCAGCGTTTTTGATGAATCCAAATTTCTTAACTTCATCATCAAAACGGTGATTCCAACTTCTGGATACTTGTTTCAATCCATAGATTGATTTCTTCAACTTGCATACTTTGTTAGGATGTTGTGGATCGACAAAACCTTCAGGCTGAACCATATAAACATCTTCATTAAGATGCCCATTTAGAAAAGCAGTTTTGACATCCATTTGCCATATCTCATAGTCATAATATGCGGCTATGGCAAACAATATCCTTATAGACTTTAGCATCGCCACGGGCGAGAAAGTTTCATCATAATCAACCCCTTGAGTTTGAGTGAAACCCTTTGCTACAAGTCTAGCTTTATAAGTATCCAAGTTTCCATGCATATCAGTTTTCTTCTTGAAAACCCACTTACTTCCAACCAGCTTGGAATTTAGAGGTGGAGCAACCAAGTCCCATACTTGATTGTCATGCATGGATTGCATCTCAGCATTCATGGCTTCTAGCCATTTGCCACAATCAGATTGCGACATTGCATCTCGGTATGTGGTGGGTTCATCCGAATTAACCACGTAGCATCCATCCATGAAAAATCCATATCTCTCAGGTGGGGTGCTAACTCTACCAGATTTGCGAATGTTTTGTGTGTTTTGATCACCCATTTGATCATCCTCAACAACCTCTTGTTGATTGCTAGTGTCAACCAAACGTGTATCGGCTTGTAGTTCTCGATCCTCTTCGAGTTCTACAGTTCTATCAGTTCCTTCCATAAGGAACCTTCTTTCCAAGAACTTAGCCTTTCGAGCTATAAACACTTTATACTCGCTTTGATTGTAGAAATAATATCCCATCGAATCCGTGGGATATCCTACAAATATACACTTAGTGGATCGACATTCAAGTTTGTCAGGGGCGTAGATCTTAACATAAGCCTCACAACCCCATACCTTTAAATATGAAAATTTTGGAGCCTTTCCATGCCATATTTCAAAAGGTGTCCTAACCACTTTCTTGGTTGGTGCCATATTTAAAATACGGGCAGCAGAGATCACAGCGAAACCCCAAAATGATAGAGGTAATGAGCTTCTAGCCATCATGGATCGAACCATGTCCAATAAAGTTCGATTCCTCCTTTCGGACACACCATTATGTTGTGGTGTTCCAAGTGGAGTAAGTTGTGAGACAATCCCACAACTCCTAAGATGTTCTAGAAACGCATCATTGAGGTATTCACCTCCTCTATCGGAACGTAGTACTTTGATTGTTTTGTTGAGTTGATTTTGTACTTCATTTTGGAAGACTTTGAACATTTCAAAGGCCTCATTTTTGTGTCTTAACAAGAACACATACCCATAGCGACTATAATCGTCGGTAAAGGTAATGAAGTATTTTTCACCATTTCTTGTCATTGTCCTAAAAGATCCACATACATCCGAATGTATGATACCTAATAAGTCTTTCGCCCTTTCATTTGTTCCATTAAAGAGTTCTTTGGTCATCTTTCCCAATAAACAAGATTCACATTCATCAAATGAATCAACATTTGATTTCAAAAGACCATTCTTTCGAAGTGTATGAATACGATTCTTGTTTATGTGACCAAGACGACAATGCCAAAGAAAAGTATTACTCAAATCCATTTTGAGTCTTTTGGTGTTAGCTTGGTACAACGAGTTATCAATGTATGAGTCATCATGAATTAATTCATAAATGCCATAAAACGGCATCGCTTTAAAATAAAAGAGATTATCCATGAAAACATAAATACCATTATCAGCAAACTTAAAGTCATAACCAGATTGTCTTAATACAGAAACAGAGATAATATTCCTAGTCAAACTAGGGGAATATAAAATGTTTTTCAAAACAATTTCCAAACCATTTGGAAGCTTTAAAACATAATCTCCTCGGGCTTGGACGTCAACCTTTGCTCCATTGCCCATGAAGAGACTTATATCTCCTTTCTTCACCTCATTTCTTCTTTTGAACACCTGCAATGAATTGCATATGTGAGTTCCACATCCGGTATCCATTACCCATGTGTTAGAAGAAATAATATTAAGATCAATGTGAATCATGAAAGTTGTACCTGAGGTTTGCCCCGCATCCCTCTTAGCTTTCAACTCCTTGAGATAGGTCGGACAGTTTCTCATCCAATGACCTATCTCACCACAACCAAAGCACGGATCCTCAGCGCTAACCTTTAGCTTCTTTGGCATTGGCTCCGCCTTTGCCTTTCCCTTGAACCCCTTCTTGACTTTCCCCTTACCAACGGCAACCTTTGCTTTTGGTTCCAGGTGATGCCTTTTCTTTGAGCCACCCTCATTGATCGCAAGAACGGGTAAAACCTTTTTACCCATGCCGGCCTTGGCTGTCTTAAGCATTGCGTGAAGCTCACCAATGCTTTTGTCCCATCCATTCATGTTGTAGTTCATGACGAATGTCTCAAACCTTTTAGTTAAGCCATTTAGGATTAAATCCGTGGCTAACTCTTTTGAGACAGGACAGTTAAGCCGTTCAAGCCGATCAATATGGCTCTTCATCTTAAGTACATAAGATGAAACGGATTGGGTTTCTTCCATATGACATGCATGAAGCGCTCAAACCGTTTCGAATCGCTCAACCCGAGCTTGAGTAAGGAACATTTCCTTAAGTTGGGTTATCATGTCATACGCCCCATGATTCTCGAAATCCTTTTGGATCTCGGGAATCATTGTTCCCAACATGAGGCAAGAAACTTGCACCGAATCCTCAGTGTATTTTAACCAATCCGCATAGGCATCCAAGTTATTGACATCGGGTTCATCGGGAATAGGATCGTCTAAAATATAAGACTTCTTTTCTTGCTTGAGAACAATTCTCAAGTTTCGATACCAATCCATGAAGTTGTTAAAGTTTAGACGATCCTTATCCAGAATGGATCTTAGTGTTAGATTATGCACGTGTGGGATAATTGCGTTCGGTGCGTTGTTTGCGGCCATCTAAAAGAATTTTAACAAAGTTCAAATTAGTATTTTCTATATTAATAAAATTTTAATCTTTAATACCCTTTAAATGTCTCCAAGACAATTATTGATTAAAATCTAGAACCCAACGTTTCATTCAAATAGTAGTTAGGTGACCTTTATCCTACTATTTGAATTAACAAGGTAGTCAACGTTTGACAATTGCAACCCTTTGCAACTTCTAGTTTTATGGGATCGGTCATCATATGTTTAGTTGGTATGTTAAATCCCATCAACACCTTTGAACGCCATGTTAAGGTGATCCTATAGTCATGGTTTCAAATCAAGTCGTCCTACTTATACACACGTGTGAGTTTACTCATACAAGTGGTTAGGTGATCCTAATGCCAAAAGTACTTGTAAAATCACCTTAAGATCACAAGTTTTCTTAAAAGTGCTTAGGTGATCCTAACACACTTTCAAGTCTACAAGTGACTTAAGTGTCGTATAAAAGGATGGTGTTTAACTTGTTTTTTAAAAAGGGATTTTAGTTTTCTAAATTCTAGATTGGAAAACTATTTATTGTACCTTTCATTTGCATGCATTCAAATGTATGGTATTTAGTTGAAAAACCCATTTTCAAAGTTCCAATTAATAAAACCCATTTTTATTATGAAATCATTAGTTATTAATAAAACCAATTTTTATTACCTAACGATTTCTAAGGAACCAATTTTATGCTAGTTGATTTTAAGTTGTTAAGCAAACCATATTGCAAATAATAAGTAAATCAACCATGCAAGCATAAAATATACACAACCACAAGTTCATAACCATAGCCTCCTAATATTGACCACACTTGTTGACCGAAAACAAGTGTGTCAAAAAGTCTCTCCTAAGGGACCCAAAAGAACATGCACTTGTGTCGGTGAACTCCCACTTGATTCCGCATCCATATGCTCCAAGTGTTTACTCCCGGTGTTGTGGTCTTCATCATTTTATTTGGGCTTCCATCCATGCATCTTCTTTTACAAAATATATCCTAATACATTTTTCTAGTAAAAGAAATATATCTAATCTACTTATTATTACAAGCCATATGAATGAATAAATAGATTACAAACCCAAATAAATATTACAACCAAATCGAATGAACAAACAACCAACACAATCATTCAACCAAACACAAGGCCATGGCTAGGTTATGAACATCTATTACACATCCAAATATGCAATAATACAAGACCAAAATGGTTCCCCTTTTTGCCTCAAAACTTTCGGCCAAAGCTTAAGCAAACCGAAAGTTTTGGGTTTTGTCCAAACAAACTAAACAATCATCGAAATGACTTGGTTTTTCAAGATTACCACATGCATGTAAAGTATAACCTTGAAAAACCATGGGGTAACCAAAACCCCAAAAAGTTTCGGCCAAATGGTGAAACCCACCATAAACCCGAAAAATTTTGGGTCTAATGAAGCGTGCATTCGTATAAGCGGCTCTTGATGCCATTGTTGGGTTTTAACAAGATTATCAAAGTGATAAAATCTTTATTTTACCAAAAACGCAGAGGATATAAAAGTTTTAAATCTTGTTAATATGATATGTATAAAACCAATTTTAAACATGCAAAACCCAAACCCGGATCCAAATACGAATTACACACTATCAAATACATGCATGTCACTATAAGTCCATGCATGTTACTACTACCTTTCAATATGACAAAACCGGGTGAAAGAGATGATGATTGAAAGGTAAGAAATTGAATATGGAAGCTCCTCAAGCTAGCATACCCCAAGCTTCAACAACACACCACTTCTAGCTAGGATTTGCACTTGAAATTTTCTTCTTCTTTGCTTATGTTGGATGAAAATACCCAAGAGAGGAAGAGAGAAAAGTTTACTTGGAAATTATGTGTGTTATGAAAGAATGAAAGAGAAAGGCATGGTTTTATTTAAAGGCATCTTTCTCTCCACCAATAATAACCATTGCATGTCTCCACTCACCTTGCATGTCTCCACTCAAACATATAATAATATTACATTTGAAAGAGTTATTATCTTTTTTCTTTTATAAAACTTTAAACATATATATATATATATATCCATACATATATACTTTCATAAGTTTATAACTTATAACTTATAAAACCTATTATATGTTAAGAGACATGCTTGGTTATTATTTTTCACATATTGTTATTTAACCAACTTAAATAACACTATGTAATGTTCTTTCATAAAACATAAATCATCCATATGATTTGTTTATTACACAAGTACATTTTATTTAGAAACCCCTTTCCAAATAACTCAAGTGTTAATATTCATTTGTTATGATCACATCATATATAAACGAATATTATCGGTGTTTGTCTAGCTTGTTATTGGGTATGACTCGACTTGGATCATAACGTACTAGCCACATCAATTTAATATGTCTCTTGGGCAGACCGAGTCCAACAATATCATCCTATCATTACATGAGAATGTTTCAGACGTTCTTTATTACACACATTATTTACACATTACAGATAGGATTACATTCACACATAACTTCTCATCGTATTCCATCATCTTCAGTCTTTCAAGAACTTCTTTACAACCTTCGTTAGTTTGTTGCAGTTACGAAGGAGTGCTTCTCCAACTTTATTCTTTTTCTTCTCTTCCTCGTCTACCTTCTTTCTCCAGTCTTCGGTCTCATGAAATGCACCATCCAGATGTTCCTCATACGACTGCGGGACTATGTTAGGATATCCATACTGCGGAGGTGGGTCACGATAACCTAGTGTTACCATCTCGTAATGGTTCCGTGGCTCAGGATACGGAACATAAGTCTGATCAGATGCAAGGTAGAGGTATGTTTTGGCGGCTTGGTTTTTGCTCGTGAATTTCATCGGCTTGTTCTTGAATTGAAGGAATTCTCCCTTGAAATGGCGGGAAGCTTGACGAAGCTTGGTTCCTTAGTTGCTCCAAATATTGAACATACGGATCGACGGAACCGTAGCTTGGATTTCTGGAAGTGAGCGATCCATTCATTGAGCTTGTCATCTCGTTAGAGTTCTCAGGATGCTCTTCTTCCATTTCTTCCTCGGACTCCTCCAGAGGGTCCTCATCTTCTTCGGGATCTTCTTCTTCATCAAGATCCTCCTCTTCATTAGGTTCTTCTTCCTCGGGTTCATCTTTATCTTCCTCTATTGGTTGTGCAGTTTCGTTCTCCATTGGGGGCATCTTGAAGCTTTCGTAGGGCATCATTACCCTCATTTTGGGCTTGCGGGATGGACCTTCGTTTATTCTTTGGTTGAGAGTTGACTTCATTCATGGTGGAGCTTCCAGTAAACCATCGACATGGGTCGGAATGGCACTGCATCCAGTCAGAGGATGGGCTTCGTGATTCTTCCTTTATGGGTCGGTTTGAAAGGAAGTTATAGGATGGGTGTGCATTTGGGAAATATCCAGTGGGATAGTTTTGTGGTTCTTGTGATGGTTGATACATCGGCATGGTTGGTGGGTGATAGCTGGAATATCTTGGTGGCTCAACACTTGGATTTGGTGGACTATCGGGTAATGCTTATTTCCGGGGTAATATAAGGGTTTGGACAAGTCTCGTTCTACGTCTTGATCAAAGAATGCTTCATAATATCCATCGCTCATGTTATCCTCGGGGTAAGGTTCGGCTATACCGGCTTCCTTGGCCTTGCGGGTAAAATTCTCCATGAGAGCCTTGAATGACATCTATTAATTTGGGTAGTTTAGAATGTAGAGAGGGATAGAAAGGTTACCAACCTATCTTATACTTAAAACAAACAATCAAATAGTTTCCTATACTTGGATCGAAGCTTGGGTATTGTTTTATGATACCCAATTCGCTAAGATCGATGGCTCTGATACCAACCATGTCACACCCCCATCTAGGGCCTAGGAGTGCGACCCATAAGTTGGTATCGTATTTGTAAATAAATCAGAGTTGTGTTATTTTGCGGAAGACTTAAAAACTTTAAGGATCGAAAGTGTAATTTATATATACATTCAAAAGACGGGAATTATAAAATACCCGTTTAAAGTTGTTAACAAAAGATTACTTGTTTTATGTTTACAAACCACCATATTAAACTTATTCAAAATAAATCCGAGCCATCAGATATTAGTACTTCGTCATTTCCAAGCTCTAAAATACATCAGGAACGAATGATGGTGAACACGCTGACGCAAAAATAATTTCTTTTACTTTATTACCCCTCGAGACTACGTCTGCCTCGGCCCAACGTGGCTTAGGAATAAAAAAGTCAAATAACACATTATAAATATGAGCCTCTACGCTAGGTCACCTCAGCAAACACCGCAACGTTCGACTTAGTTAAGTACTCGTCAATATACACAACGGTCGTACTCCCTGCAGGAGAGCGTCCTACGACCAAGGGTGGTGCGATCATGCCCATGCATCGCATAGTACCACCTATGTAAGGATCCAGACATACGTATACCACAGCCTGAGGGCTAGGTTTATACCCTTATTCATAACGGTTTTAGGAACACATAGTTCCTTGTAAACAATTTCAAATAACAAGTTTGACTCATTTTAAATAAGTAAAAGTTTGGGGGCGTATTCACCTTGTCTCTTTAGGATCGGCTTCACTCACCGTCCAAGGGTTTTTCCCTTTCTTTATCTCGCACCTATAGTACGAATATAAATATTTGTTAGTCAGATACACGATCCGGCTTAAGACCTTTAGTCTTATATCTCAATCCTCGATTGAACCTTTAGTTCAATTCTTATTTACTTGAAAAACTTTAGTTTAAAAGTAAATTATAAACCTTTAGTTTATATTAAAAACCCGACGTTTCTTCTTCTCAAAGAAACGTAATCATTTTCTTTTAATATTTAAGAATACTCATTATTCATTAAATAATTTTTTCATAACAAAGAATATTTACATATATACTTACACACATGTATACGTATTCAAAAATATTCATAATCATACTTTCATTCGTTTATTTGTTATGTTTTCTTTTTCTTTTCATATATCGAGGTATCGAGTATATCCTCGACTTAAGGCTCAAGCCTTTAATATAATATTAAATTATATTGAATTCGATATTACGCCTAACCTTAAGTGACGTATAGAAACTCTAGGGACTTGAGCAGCACTTCAACGCCGCTTGAACTCTTTGGTCGTCAATCGATAACGCCAAACTTCAACTCTCGACAACACACTTATCGAGGTTCATTGCCATTATAACAACACCTTTCTTGGTATATGGGTGAGGGTGGCACAACTTTGAGGAAATGTCGGTACACAAAAGAAGGACCGGGACACACTTTACGATGAAATATGCGTTTATCGAGGTGAATCGTGAGTCGGGTTCTCATGGTTTAGAGAGAAGCTAGAGAGAAGTGAGAGAGCTGTTTGGGATATGAAAATATGAAATCCCGGACTTTCTATTTATAGAGCTGAAATTGGTCCCTATCGCGATTCGTGATAGGTTCCTCAGCAGACCTATCGCGTATCGCGATATAGGTCTGCTGACTCGGCAACACGTGGAAACACGTGGCAGCAGTGTTGCCACGTGGTGACACGTGGCGATAACCAGTGCCACGTGGCACACGTGTCAACATGTTTCAGGTACCCTATCGTGATACGCTATAGGGCTCTCCTCTGACTCATCGCGTAGCGCGATGTGTCAGGAAATCAAAATTTTTAATTTAAACCCTTAACTTTGGAATTTGAAAATTTTAGTCCCTAGACTTTTGAAAGTTGATACTTTGAACTCGAAATTTTCACGTTGTTACACTAAAGATATAATCTGTAGTCGAGTACCGTTACATAAGCCTTCTTTCTGGTTAAGATTTCTAAGGAGCATAACAGCTTACCCACTTTTAGCACCAGTTTGTGGTTTGGTAGTCCGGATATACTTAGACCATTAAGCTGTTCAAGAGAGTATAAAGCTGTATCTACAGTGTCATTGATATATTCTGAACTGCATATGGTATCTGAACTTAAGTACTCGAATTCATCACCTGGAAAAAAACTTGAGCAAACTATCATTAATCTCATCAATAATTTTGTTTGTTGGTGCAAGTATTGCTCTATCCTGAAAGTAATGTTGGTTCTCATAATTATGTAGATTATCAGGATATACAAAGTCAAAAAGTTTTGATATAGGATCAACCTGAATCTTTTATAAGTAGATCGTCAGGTATATCTATCATTGCAATATAATCATTAGGACCTCCAATTTTACCTTCACCTATATCTAAAAGCCATTTAGCAAATAATATGGTTTCTTCAACATCAGATGATGGCGTAACCACAGTTAACCTAATGTTTTTTTGTTAATCTCAAGACATTGCATTCACTCCAAATGTATGAAGAACACAGAGAAGCGTTTACAATCTCATGTCTAGTGCCCTTTTGAACTACATGAAGGATTTGTCAAAAGTCTCCTCCAAATACAACAACTTTTCTCCAAATAGCAAATTAGAAAATAAAGCATCTTTTAAAGACCTGTCAAGAGCTTGAAAGCCATGTTTGTGATATTGGAGCTTCGTCCCAAAGTATTAATTTGGTTTTTTTTTAATAATTGTGCCTCGTCTGTATCTGGATCCATGTAGCAAGTAGAATCCTCATTAAGTTTATCAGAATATGAAACCTGGAATGTGCTGTGTGACCTTCGGTTAACAATAACGAAACAATTCCACTTGAAGCAATAGTTAGGATGATTTCGCCTTTTGATCTTATGGCAGTTGATAAGGTCTTCCATAAGTACGTTTTACCTGTTCCACCATAACCATATACGAAGAACACACCCCCTTTATTCTGCTGAACAGCCATCATTATACGATCAAAAACATTTTTTTTGCTCATGAGTAATTGAAAATAGAGTTTGGAACTCTACTTTTAACAAGTTTTGATCATATGACAACTCTTCGTGAATCAAACTATTAGATGCAATAAAAATATACTCGGCATCAGGGAAAGGCATGGTTTGATATTTTGTTAAGCTTGAGTTGTTACGCAGCAAGATTTTTTCAATCTCAATAAAGTGAGATTCTTGATTTGATCTTCAGTTAGCGATAACTCTGTGAAAATTGAATAAAAAATTAATTTGGTAATATTTATGACTATATATATAGATATAAAGATTGTAAAACTAAATTCCAAAATATTGATACTTGATGACTTTAAAAGACGTCGTTGGTTGTAAAGAATGTCATCAAAAAGCCATTTCTAAGTATTTATCCAGATATGCTCTGGTCTAGAAAGGCTGTCAGTTGACATCATTGTAGCGAACAACGTGCGTACTTCGTGACCCAACGATGAATGGCTTGCCTCTTCAATTGCCTCAATGTATTCTTGATCGTCTTTTAACAATCCAAGAGAGTAACAGGCGTCTCTAAACGAAGGTTGAAGATGACCGTTAACTGTACGGATATCTTCGAACGATTTGTACCTTTAACTCTGTTCAAAAGAATTTGTAAAAAATACGCTTTGCCAGCAGCAAGAGACACGGCATGAATTCTTCCTATGGAGAATCCTGATTTTCTTGGTTTCCAACGATGGGGTTGAGCATGCCAAACAAATTTAGTAGGTAATTTGACATAAGTCAATTTACGCGCGTTAGCATACTTTTGGTTGCACTTCATCCAAGCAGTAAACATAGAAGAGGAGACACTTTAAACCTTTTCCAAGACATTATCAAGATCATCATCCGCACCATAAACTACATGTTGTTGTCCAGGAAGATGGAAAGGTAGGCGGGTAACAAAAGGCATCCTGTAATGGACATCATAGCCAAAAATACGCCAAGCTGCCTCAGAAGCAGATAAATACCGACAATCATAAAATTGTTTGATCTCATCGACTTCTGGTTGTTCGACGTTTGCTTGTGTGTCGTTTTTGGACAAAAAACAGTAGCTCGGTTAGGTACTTTGTTGATGTATTTAAATAAATACTTTATAGATAACTCCTGATTGCACCATTCAACATTAATGTGTGCTTACTTGTTGTAGGGGACTACACTTCTATTATCTAATTGAATGTCTCCTTTTTGAACAAATTGACCAGAATTGCGTCTTTCATAAAAGGGATAACCTTGTGAATCGACAGATGTTTCCTCGTGAAAGTTCTTTGGGAATTTTTTTGAACATTTGTTGTCAAACATGCACGAGCAAGTCGGATTATGGGCACCACATGGACCATGAATAATCAATTCACTCACAAGGTTATGTAATTCAGGGTCTTCATTTTTATCAAGAATCTCCGCAGGAATAAAATGGTCAACGTGTTCTGCATCGGGAAGCTTATGATCGGCATGCATAAATAAGCACATATGAGCATGAGGCAAACCGCTCTTTTGAAATTCAATTGTGTAAAAAACTGCATGAAAAGTTTGTTTATAAATAAAAACATTAACGGGTTTTAGTTATATGTTTCTATCAAAACCGTAATACTCTTATATTAGAAAATACGATGAAAGAAACATATGTAAAGGATTCATGCCTGCTTGTACTTTGCCGAGGACCGCTTTATCCTTCAGGTCTTTTAACAGGGCGTGAAGTTTGATTTTAAACAATTTGCACAAGATGTCAGGCCTATCTTCTGAGTTAAGAGTGGTGTCTTTAAGAAATCTTGTCACCTTAGGCCACTTTGGGTTGCACGTTATTGTTATAAAAAAATCAGGGTATCCAAACCATCTGCATAGTGTCATAGTATCTAGGTAGTTTTGAGTCATATACCGAGCACCTCCTGTAAACGACGAAGGTAATATGACGGTGCATCCCACTTTTGAAACACTGGATGTTCCCTGATCTCTTAGATTCATGAGGTTCTCGTATGCTGATGATCTTAGTTTTGTTTGTTGACTACGTATAAAAAAAGCCTTTCGCTTTCAATCATCGTATACGCGTCAACTAAAAACTGTTGTAACATCCTCCTTGAGTTTAAATGTAACACCCCAACCCGGAACAGGCTGACTTGTCACTATTACAGATATCAAATCAACGCCACAATCCAAAATACAAAAAAAATATATATATATATATATATATGCAACCTATGTCATATTATTAAACCAAAATGAAATAACTTTTAAAAACGTGAACTTCATTATTTCCTCTAATCACTAATTTACCCGAGTCATGGATTACCAGAAAACAAAATAAGAAAAACAAAACAAGAAAATACGGTTGAGCCAAAAATTGCCCAGTAACGAAAAGAACAATAGTAAATGTAAAAGACAGACGTAAGAAAATAAATATACGAACTTCAATTCAAACTCGAAACCAACCTTTTTACCGAAACATATACTTAATAAAATTCGGAGGTATGATCCGACACTTGGACAGAACAAAATCAAACGCATACGGAAGCATATCAGAAACATGTCATAACATATACACACATCAAATCACGTGACTACACATATCAAAAACTCAAAAGTCACGTGAAACAGAAGCACCCACGAGCCAAAACAGAACAGACTGGTACACAGCTAGCTAGTCCATGCACCTATGAGACGGTGAGTGTGGCGTGGCGTACACCCATTATTCCATCTCCACACAACAAACAAGAACTCAGAGCTAAGATCGATCTATACGCCTCTAGGGGCCAAAGTGCTACGAAAGCACAAGCTAGAGACGTCGTGAACTTTTATTACGCACTGTCACGATAAGTGCATGCCGTTGACGCCCATACGACATTTCAGACATGCTCGGGTGACAGAGCACAAAAGCAAAAGCATATAACTAAACATTTAAAACCGGAACATGCAAAAAGAGTACAAATAAATAACCTATTGCATGCTATATATTATATAAAACAACTGAACTCAAAATATAACTGACGCGTAACGAAAATCCGTACTACAAAGTAACGGATTAAAATTTATGTTATGAGTGAAATAAACGAGAAACCGTACTACGAAGTAACGGACTATAATTAATACTAAGAGTAAACGAAAACAGAAACCGTACCTCAACTTTAGCAAAGCAATAGTAAACAAATTGGTTCTTCTCCAACAACTTATGAGAACCTAAGTTAATTTTTGTTCGATTTAGAGTGACGAAACCTTGATGAGGTTGGCTTATTGATTTCCGGCGACGTACGAGATCGTTATTTACTTATACCGGTAATAGTGACTATAAATTTAGTAGCAGGGAGTGTTGGTTTGCTTAGAACAACGGTAAACGTTTATTAAGTTATCAATACCTTCGTTTATATAAAATAATAAATTCAAAGATATAATTAGGGAATGACATCATAGTTTAAGTTGTAAGGATTTATAAAATTCATAAATTAGTATAAAGTAGTCATGAATTCAATTAAATCAACTCTTACTATATATGTTTATAAAAATCATAAGAGAGTAACCTGATCTCAACTCTCAAGCAAGCAAACAAACAAAAGAGATTTAAACCAATTTGAACTTAAGCATGCAAAATCTAAAAATATGTTGAGGGCTTGCTTGGAAATCAGGTTTAACAAATAATGCTTTTATAATAATAAGTTTTATTATTTTTCTTTCACTAACAATATTTCTTAGTCGCCGGAAACGTAACGGAAATCACGAAAACCTGAACACACAAGCACATGAATGGCTAAAAGAAAGCAAAACCGTTACCTTTGTAACCAAACAAAAGGAATCTGATGTTTTGCAAGCACTATGGTAAACGGATGTGGGTCATGATGGCTCTAGTGGTTGTGACAGAAACCGGTGGTGTTGCGTCTCAATCGTCGGTAATAACTTTGAAGAAGAATATAAAAATATATATTATTATATATATAGAGAGGGAGAGAGAGGTGCAGTCAGAGAGAATTTAAGAGCAAGATTGAGAGTTGATAAGATTTATAAACCGATTAATTATCAAGTAAGACGAAATATTTGCATTCAATCAAGCGATTAGCTGCAACAATTAAGGAAGAGATAAAAACTAATGCCTCACCATATGGTTTATCTAGGTTCCATATATTATTATTATTATTATTTAAGTAAAAATTTCTAACTAAATCTTTTTAAGTTTACTTGGTTATTCGGTTAATTAAGTAAACATTTTATTTTCTTTCTATTTATTCATCTAGGTACTTATTTATTTCAATTCAAATTTTCGTATATTACAATGCTACCTCCCTTAAAACAATTTCGTCCTCGAAATTACTAAATACGGAAAATCAAGGAAACTTCTTTAAAACATTACCTTAAACTTCTCAAATCAGATACGTTAAACTTTATAGATGAAAAACATAAGAGTTTTGATATAGGAGATAAAAAAAACTAGTATTTAAAGTTTCGGGAAGTGACGTCTACTCAAGACAATTAACTGATTGCTAAAACATATAATGGCATATAACTTAGTGGTACTTAAAATATTAAATATATATTTTATTTTTATTAGTTTTTTTTTAAATAAAATTTTTAGGTTTTACAATCCTACCCTTGTAAAAAAAATTAATTTCGACCTCGAAATTGATAGACATGAATAACCTAAGAAATATATAACATAACAGGTACAAGACGAAACATCAAACTTAACATAAACTTTAAGTGAGCGATATATGTAACTTAAACATATAACTTAATTATAGCCATAATGATATTGAACCGAAACTAGTAAAATATTTGGTAAACCAACAAATGTAATTGATAACCTTAGTCATTCTCTCTCTTTTCTTTTTTTTTTTCTTTTTTTTTAACGGAAAGTTTATATGAATACATTTAGGATGACTAAAAAAATAAAATGAAATGTTAAATGAAGACATCTGACAGTAGCGTGTAATTAATAGCCGAAGCTAAAAACAATTAACTTACGCATGTGACTTATAAGTTGAACGAGTAGTAGCCAATGAGAAACTTCAAAAACCAAGATTTTGAATGTAAAATTTCAAACACACATTTTGAATGTTAACAATAATTTCTTAACTCATATATAAGTACTTAAATAACTAACAAAAGGTATGTAACACTAGCACGGAATAGTGAAAACTTACGATGAGGTCGCATGTGAATATTAAAGGAACCTTATATGCACAATGGATTTTTAGTAGCACATATACGTACCTGTAAATTCGCGATTACGTTCGTGACCATAATCGTCAATTTACCTTACGATTGTGTCCTAACTGTCCTTCCATTATGCACCTTAAAGACACGACTTATCTTATAACAAAAAATAACGTGATGACAGACTAATTAATTAAGAAATAATATTTGTTAAAATTTATTATGATTACAAAAACGTCGAGAGACATACGTAGTAGCAAAGTATGAGAGTATAGAGGGGTATCATGATCTCTTTAGCCGTGACAATCATCATCTTCGGAAGTCATTGTCTTAGAAGAAAGCGGTAACAACGGAAGAAAATCGAACTAAACTCATTATACATGAGAAATCAGACCGGTCTTGAACCGAAAGAATTAATACTTACGAAATGGTGAGCAAAAACATCGAGAGTAAAGGAATCCTAACCCGACGTCTACTCATATATTACCTCATAGGTTTCAGCTTTTAAAGTTTAAGTTTTCGACAGGAAAGAGCCTTAGCTCTGATACCATAATTGTAACACCCCAACCCGGAACGGGCTGACGTGTCACTATTACAGATATCAAATCAACGCCACAATCCAAAATACAACAAAAATAAATGCAACCTATGTCATATTATTAAACCAAAATGAAATAACTTTTAAAAATGTGAACTTCATTATTTTCTCTCACCACTAATTTACCCGAGTCACGGATTACCTGAAAACAAAATAAGAAAAACAAAACAAGAAAATACGGTTGAGCCAAAAATTGCCCAGTAACGAAAAGAACAATAGTATAGGTAAAAGACAGACGTAAGAAAATAAATATACGGACTTCAATTCAAACTTGAAACCAACCTTTTTACCGAAACATATACTTAATAAAATTCGGAGGTATGATCCGACACTTGGCCAGAATATAATCAAACACATACGGAAGCATATCAGAAACATGTCATAACATATACACACATCAAACCACGTGACTACACATATCAAAAACTTAAAAGTCACGTGAAACGGAAGCACCCATGAGCCAAAACAGAACAGACGGGTACACAGCTAGCAAGTCCATGTACCTATGAGACGGTGAGCGTGGCGTACACCCATTATTCCATCTCCACACAACAAACGCAAACTCAGAGCTAAGATCGATCTATACGTCTCTAGGGGCCAAAGTGCTACGAAAGCACAAGCTAGAGACGCCGTGAACTTTTATTACGCACTGTCACGATAAGTGCATGCCGTTGACGCCCATACGACATTTCAGACATGCTCGGGTGACAGAGCACAAAAGCTAAAGCATATAACTAAACATTTAAAACTGTAACATGCAATAAAGAGTACAAATAAATAACCTATTGCATGCTATATATTATATAAAACAACTGAACTCAAAATATAACTGACGCGTAACGAAAATCCGTACTACAAAGTAACGGATTAAAATTTATGTTATGAGTGAAATAAATGAGAAACCGTACTACGAAGTAACGGACTATAATTAATACTAAGAGTAAACGAAAACAGAAACCGTACCTCAACTTTAGCAAAGCAATAGTAAACAAATTGGTTCTTCTCCAACAACTTATGAGAACCTAAGTTAATTTTTGTTCGAGTTAGAGTGACAAAACCTTGATGAGTAACGAAACCTTGATGAGGTTGGCTTATTGATTTCCGGCGACGTACGAGATCGTTATTTACTTATACCGGTAATAGTGACTATAAATTTAATAGCAGGGAGTGTTGGTTTGCTTAGAACAACGGTAAACCTTTATTAAGTTATCAATACCTTCGTTTATATAAAATAATAAATTCAAAGATATAATTAGGGAATGACATCATAGTTTAAGTTGTAAGGATTTATAAAATTCATAAATTAGTATAAAGTAGTCATGAATTCAATTAAATCAACTCTTACTATATATGTTTATAAAAATCATAAGAGAGTAACCTGATCTCAACTCTCAAGCAAGCAAACAAACAAACAAACAAAAGAGATTTAAACCAATTTGAACTTAAGCATGCAAAATCTAAAAATATGTTGAGGGCTTGCTTGGAAATCAGGTTTAACAAATAATGCTTTTATAATAATAAGTTTTATTATTTTTCTTTCACTAACAATATTTCTTAGTCGCCGGAAACGTAACGGAAATCACGAAAACCTGAACACACAAGCACATGAATGGCTAAAAGAAAGCAAAACCGTTACCTTTGTAACCAAACAAAAGGAATCTGATGTTGAGCAAGCACTATGGTAAATGACGGGTGGTCCATTGGACAACCCTTAAGTGATATGAGACCGTTAATAACCAAGCACACAATCGGTTTATTTTGTGGAATTAGTTGACTATGGTTACTCATATAATTGCAGGTAGGAGAATATAGAGGATGTAATTACGAGAAGGTGGGCGAAAACGGTGAAAAAACGGAGTTGAAACGAGAAAGTTATGACGAAAACAAGAAGGCCTTGTTAAAGGCCACCGTAGCTTACGGTGAAGCCACCGTAGCTTACGGTGGGATCTGAAGAAAATGACACCGTATGGCAGTTTTAAGCCACCGGAGGCTTTTTAGAAACCACCGTAAGCTACGGTGGCCACCGTAGCCTATGGTGGGACTGACGCTGAAACTTGTAACATCCTTATAAACTCGTTTTAGGGTTGGCTTTTGGGATCCCAACCATTATCTTTCATCTAAGGACGACCTAGGGCGATTTGGAGGTGCCATAGCTTAATTTTGAGTGTGGTAATCATTAGAAACTCTATTTTGATTCATATGCAAACTATAATCGAAGGGATAACGAACCAAATCATGCTCGGCTAAACTCCTTCATGTTTTCCCTCGGATTGTAAGGTTTACTATGTTTGTTTGGTTGATTGTTTAGACAATTTCTGAGATAAGATTTGATCTTATTGATTTCGTTATTATGGTGCTTGTGTATTGGTTTATAGATTGTTAGTTTATCATTTTTGTGTTCTAAACCGTCAGTTCTTGGTTTTGTAAGTAATCGGGATTAATCGGGACGGATTTAGGGTTGGATAAACTAATTGGTTTTTGAGTGATCACCTTGCGTTTTATAATCCAAGTACTTGATCCTCAATTATCGCAATCGTTTACATTAACACGAACTTTGTCTATTGTTCATCTCAGTTAAACATTAACTGTAACAATCATTGAAACCTGAAACCGAAGGAAGGCATATTTTCTTATATTGATTAAAACTTGTTTATGTGCTTTAGTTCTTTTTATTTAAAAACCAAACAACCAAATCTTTGAATTTATTTTCTACACTTAGATTAATTTAGATAAATAACAAAACTACTTGGTAACACAATTTCCACAAACTCCCTGTGTTCGATACCCGCTTATCGCTATTTAATAGTCGTAATAGGTTTATTTTTGAGTGAGTCTTCGACCTCACGTCAAATTTTGGCGCCGTTGCCGGGGAGTAGTGCGCAACGTGTGTTAGTTTTATTTGTTTTTATGTTATTTTCGGGTTTACGCTGGTTGTGTTGGTGTGCAGGTACCTACAGGTGTATGCATACTAGAAGCTCCAACATGTCATCACCACTAGTTGTTGATCCCGAGATTGACAGAACACTTCGAAGAAACAGAGTTTTACTTAGAGAGAACAAGCTTCTTGGTTCCCCAACAGCATCAAACAACATGGATTCACCAGTTTCCACTTCGGGTCAACCAATCCCGACTACACCTCCACCAAATCGACCTCCACCAATCACCACTAATATACCTACAGCATCAAGTGAATTGCCACCTCACACAACCGAACCCATCCCTGCTCAATACACCTACGCAACATCATCCACATTGCCATCTATTTCCAACCTTTTCCCTACATTTGGTGCATCATCATCTCAACAAAACCAACCACCAACCTTTCAACAATCACAATCAAGCTACCAATATCAACCCCAACCTTTCATGCAACATTCAAGATCACAAGGTGACGGATATGGATATGGGTTTGACAGTGAATTCGAGGGGTATGAAGTGGAAGGTTACTACACGGGAGGTGATGGAAGTCAAAGGGTAAATCCGGGAAATTTGGCCTATGGTCAATGGCAACATCCGGAATTGGTGCAAGGGTTTAATAGACAACCACCACTGTTTGTTCAACAACAACCTCAACAACAACCGGTGGTTATTCAACAAAATGTGCAACCATCACCGATGGTTCAACAAGCTCAACAACAACCACCGGTTGTTGTTCATCAACAAGTGCAACCGCCACCGATTGTTCAACAACCACAAGGGAAACCTCAAGACCAACAGTTTCAACAAAAATTTGCGCAACCAAGGCCCGTTTATAGGCAAATGGGTCAACCAAGAGTACCAATGGGGGTACCAAGAAGGCATGAAAGAGAAATGGTGAGGGGGATTGAAGCCCATTTCCGACCAATAATTACTAATAATCCGTTTCCGGTGGTTATCCCTCTCAATCATCAAGGGAAGACATTTGAAGTAAGAACCAATTCCCTTCAAAGTCTTCCGAAGTATAAAGGTCTAGCAACGGAGGAACCTTACTTCCACTTGGAGGCATATGACTCCATTTGCAACGCAATTGGGGGTCAAGGTTTTACATCGGATGAGGTAAAGTTGGTTTTATTTCAGTTTTCGTTGGAAGACAAGGCAAAGAGATGGTTACACTTTGCCTTCCGCGTCTATTTATACTTGGGCCGAAATGCAACAAAGATTTTTAGAAGAATTTTACACGGCCTAAAAGACCAACGATGCGAGAAGAAGTTTGAGAACCTTCCAACAACAATCGGGGGAAATGTTTCATGAAGCATTCGAGAGATTTAATATGATGATCAAGAATTGTCCTCATCACGGTATTGCTTTATGGGAGTTGTTGAATGCATTTCATGAGGGTTTGAGTATGGAGGATGAACGGGATTTGCGGTCGATTACTAATGGTACATTTGGTACCAATTATGAACAAGACGATTGGGCATATTTGGAACAAATGGCGGTTATCTCAAAGAGAAAGGCCCAAACCGGAAGAAGAGCAAAACCGGCGGTTGGTAGACCGCAAGTGCAAGCCATGAAAGAAGGAAATGTACAAGCCACTAATCAGGTAATTGATAGTTGTACAAATTGTAACGAGTTGGGTCATGCTTCGGAGGTGTGTACGGTAGGTCAAGCACCGGTGGAGGAGGTGAATGCACTTCAAGGTGGAGGTGGTAGGAATTACAACGTGAACTCCAACACCTACCACCCCGGGTTAAGAAATAATCCAAATTTTCGATATGGAAATCCGGCCACTTAATCTAACCTGAATTTTCAAGGAAATCAAGGCAATTATGTTCCTCGCCAACAATACAATAACCAAGGTAATTTTCATGGTGGGAATAGTCAAGGGTTTCAAGGTCAAGGGGGTGGTGGTCAAAGTGGGTCAATGGGTCAAAGTTCGTCAAATGGGAATGAAGTTATGGACATGTTAAAGATGATGCAACAAGACATGCAAAGGAGAAATCAACTTGATGAAGTGCGCATGTAAAAGGATGAAGTCCGTGACAAAGCCATCCAATCGTTGACCACTCAAATGGGTCAACTAGCAACCGATGTGGCGAATTTGAAGAAAAACAGCTCAAGTTTAAAGAAGGGGAACAACGTGCATATCAATGTGGTAAGTCTTTTACCTAATTTTGAAATTTCTAGTGTTCAAGTTGACCCAACACCACAGTTTGTTGAGGGGGTGGTAGAAGATATTAGTGATGAGATTGAAAATGTGGTTAAATATGAAACAATTTTTCAATATAACTCTGAATTACAACCGAATGAAACATCTTTTTGTGAAAATTGTTCTTGTGACAAATGTTTAAATGACAAATTAACCAAAATAAGGGATGAGAGGGTTGATAATAATATTATCCCGAGTAAACTTCAAGACCCAGGAGTGCCCCATTTATCAATCCAAATTGGTGAATTTGAAACTAATCGGGCACTGGTAGATCTTGGAGCTTGTGTTAGTATCATGCCCGGTAGTTTATATGATCAGTATGAGTTTGGTCCACTACAAAAAGTAAACACCACCGTGGTTTTAGCGGATCAAACCCATAAACTTCCCCGAGGCATGCTAAATAATGTGATGGTACATGTGGGGGATTTCTGTTACCCAGTTGACTTTTTAGTACTTGATTATGCTAAAAATGTAACTAACACACAACCCACAGTCAAATTGGGTAGACCCTTCCTTGCCACTTCACTTGCAGTGATTGATTGTGCCAAGGGGACACTGGGAATAAAGAGTGGGAATCGTGATAAACAATTATTATTATCTGAAAATAATACTGACTCTTTTGTTCACAAAGAAAGCCTAGAGACGGATTTTGTTAACAAGTGTGTATCCTTGAGCAAGGATCACACGAAAGTGGAGTGTTTTGTGATTGACAGGTTAGTTGAGAAGAAAGACGTTGAACATCAACAGAGTGAGAAGGCGGCAGAAAAAGGTAGCCGGCCAAAAAAGACAAAAATGAGACATCCACCTAACCTAAATGATCCATGGTGGAGGATGAGGATGTTCGGGCCTGACCCTGGTTTGCCGGAAGACTGGCAACAATTGCTTGAAAAGGAGCGTGCTTATAATGAAAAAGCTACACGGGAGTGGGCCAGTCACCCACCTTGAATGTCATAAAAGTTTCAAAAAGGTGGTAATTGTACATTTTGTATATTTTTTTTTTTAATTTGCATTATAATTTCTAGTTTGTTTGTTATTAGTGGTATTTTACTACCATCTTAGCAAAAACCAAGTGTGGGGAACAAACCGGGTTTTTTATGGAAGGAAGTAGAGTTTTACTTAGTGGTGTCTTTGTTTTTATTTTCTCAAAACCATACATTGGGGACAATGTATCCCAAGTGTGGGGATGAGGAAAATTATGTTTTATAAAAAAAACATAAAAAAATCAGAAAAATTGAAAAAATTAAAAAAAAAATGTGTTTAAAGAAACCAGAAAGTGGTAAGATGGCGGGGTGAAGTTTTGGTCCCTTTTCATGGTCACAATTCCCTAAATAACACGTGCCTAGTTGTTTTAAAAAAGGGGATTATGTAGTTTTCTAACCAAGGTTAGCATGCTTTCGGTGTAATAACTTGCATAACACATTCGTTTACACTTGAGAATTGAGAAAGTATTGGTTGGTGAGACGGGTGATATTCTCCGATAGAACTTGTACAATTAGTGCATTTCGAGATCTTAGCTTGGCATGAGTGCAAAAGAGATAGAGGCACTTAGGATAAGCCTTGTCTGGATGAGTGAGAGTGTGGGATTTGGGGGGTAGGGGCCTCATACATTATACATATGAGGATGGTTATATGAGGGGCAGGGGGTTGGTTCCTTTAGAAAACATTATTGGGCCTATTCTTTTATTTGATCAACCCCGGTGTTATATTGCGAAACGATCCGACTTAATAGGTTTCTATGTAATTGTTTTAGTATTTATCAGTTAGATATGTGAAGCATTATATTTATCATGCTGGTATGTAATGTTCAAGTATTATATTAGTTAAAAAAAATTTGTATTAGAGTTGCAATGTTTATGTATGCATAATTCAAAGTATTATTTATTGAGTGAAAAAAAAGAAAAGAAAAAAGAAAAGAAAAAAAGAAAAGAAAAAAAAAGGAAAAAGAAAAAGAGAAGTTAGTGATGTTTATAGTTGTTTATTTTATTGTTTACTTAGATTGTTTGTAATAAGTCGGATCCGGTCGCTTGAGCTACTTTCAATATTCCTTTCCATACTCTTACACTTGGCCCCATTACAACCCGTTTTAAGACCTCTTGTTTTGTATTCATGTCAAAAGCATTCACATAGGTGGAGATTTGATGATTGTACAAGCGTATGCGAGGAGAATTGATTAAATTTGAAATGTATGGATGATCACCAAGGAAAAGTTAATGTGTAAATGTATGTTATGTATAGGTAAAAACCGAAAGCATGTTAGGTTTGGTTAGAAATATTCGGTCCTAAATGGAACATCAAATGAACTAGTGCACCTGATAAAAATAAGGGAATAGGGTATGACTTGGGACCTTAACTGAACCGGATTTGTGGTAAGATTGGTGGATACAAGTTGAATGTAATAGAAGATTTGTGTTGAGATGTTGCTTGAGGGCAAGCAACGGGTAAGTGTGGGAATGTGACGGGTGGTCCATTGGAAAACCCTTAAGTGATATAAGACCGTTAATAAGCATGCATACAATCGGTTTATTTTGTGGAATTAGTTGACTATGGTTACTCATATAATTGCAGGTAGGAGAAGATAGAGGATGTAATTAGGAGAACGTGGACGAAAACGGTGAAGAAAATGGAGTTGAAACGAGAAAGTTATGACGAAAACAAGAAGGCCTTGTTAAAGGCCACCGTAGCTTACGGTGAAGCCACCGTAGCTTACGGTGGGATCCGAAGAAAATGACACCGTATGGCAGTTTTAAGCCACCGTAGGCTTTTTAGTAGCCACCGTAAGCTACGGTAGCCACCGTAGCTTATGGTGGGACTGACGCTGAAACTTGTAACAACCTTATAAACTCGTTTTAGGGTTGGCTTTTAGGATCCCAACCATTATCTTTCATCTAAGGACGACCTAAGGACAATTTGGATGCCATAGCTTGATTTTGTGTGTGGTAATCATTAGAAACTCTATTTTGATTCATATTCAAACTATAATCGAAGGGATAACGAACCGAATCATGCTCGGCTAAACTCCTTCGTGTTTTCCCTCGGATTGTAAGGTTTATTATGTGTGTTTGGTTGATTGTTTAGACAATTTCTGAGATAATATTTGATCTTATTGATTTCGTTATTATGGTGTTTGTGTATTGGTTGATAGATTGTTAGTTTAGCGATTTTGCGTTCTAAACCGTCAGTTCTTGGTTTTGTAAGTAATCGAGATTAATCGGGAGGGATTTAGGGTTGGATAAACTAATTGGTTTTTGAGTGATCACCTTGCGTTGTATAATCCAAGTACTTGATCCTCAATTATCGCAATCGTTTACATAAACACGAACTTTGTCTATTGTTTATCTCAGTTAAACATCAACTGTAACAATCATGGAAACCTGAAACCGAGGGAAGGCATATTTTCTCATATTGATTAAAACTTGTTTATGTGCTTTAGTTCTTTTTGTTTAAAAAACAAACAACCAAATCTTTGAATTTATTTTCTGCACTTAGATTAATTTAGATAAATAACAAAACTACTTGGTAACACAATTTCCACAAACTCCCTGTGTTCGATACCCGCTTATCGCTATCTAATAGTTGTAATCAGTTTATTTTTGAGTGAGTCTTCGACCTCACGTAAGTAAACAGATGTGGATGATGGTGGCTCTAGTGGTTGTGACAGAAACCGGTGGTGTTGAGTCTCAATCGTCGGTAATAGCTTTGAAGAAGAATATAAAAATATATATTATTATATATAGAGAGAGGGAGAGAGAGGTGCAGTCGGAGAGAATTTAAGAGCAAGAATGAGAGTTGATAAGATTTATAAACTGATTAATTATCAAGTAAAACAAAATATTTGCATTTAATCAAGCGATTAGCTGCAACAATTAAGGAAGAGATAAAAACTAATGCCTCACCATATGGTTTATCTAGGTTCCATATATTATTATTATTATTATTATTATTATTATTATTTAAGTCAAAATTTCTAACTAAATCTTTTTAAGTTTACTTGGTTATTCGGTTAATTAAGTAAACATTTTATTTTCTTTCTATTTATTCATCTAGGTACTTATTTATTTCAATTCAAATTTTCGTATATTACTTTAAAAATATTGAGAACTGAATGAGCCTATCTGGAATTCTAAAGGCGAAACATTCCCTCATTGTAGTAAAAGGCCGTTTGCTGTCATCACCCTCACTAACACCTCTATAATATATGTCAACTCAATAGCCATCTTCACCGTTAGTAAATATGATTGGATATTGAAGAGGGACATATGAAGGATGTAGTTCACTTATAGGTATTATTTTCCCGCCCATAGTAGTTACAAGAATATCACGAGGATGAAGGGAGTCAGAAATGTCTCCTACAATTAAAGCTGCAACTTCAAATGTTGTTGGTAGGTTGTAAGTTCTTCCATCCTTTTGTCGGTTTGCAATAAGACGTTATTTTAAATCAATATGAGGGTTATCTTGCAAAGGATCTCTTGCCATTCTATACGTCTTAACTAAAACATTTTGTGAATCTAACATTTCTTTCAAACGTTGAATAATTTGAAGATCCATTGCATTTGTAGCCTTAGTTGGCATATTCTTAAAGTCACTGAAAAATAACATGAAATACATAAATATGAATATATACCCAAATTCTCACAAATGTAATATCGCATGCATAAGAAAGTGATGTGGTACTAAAACAAAGATATTTTATTTTATAGTTTTAAATGTGATTACATACCAAAATATTTTTGTCGGTTTGTAAGCTCGTTGTCGGTGTCATATATGTACAACTGTGAGAACTTGGGTTTGCATCCAGGTTTAGGTTGAAGGCTTCCAATCGAATGATAGTTTTGACCACTCAACCTGAATACAAATGGACCTTTTTCTCGGTTAATGGTTGTATCAATTTTACCTCTCATTGAAGTAAAAGAAAACATCGAGTTGTAACGTCTAATGTTTTTCAAAAAATATTTGCTTGTTGTATCAATGCATCGAAATAGGTTTTCATATCCAGGGTTGGATGGGATATATTCTGGTAATTCCACCTTCCCATAACGACAACATAGCGAGTAACTTTCTTTTGCATTTTTGTGTTGTCCCCTTTTCGCTTCATCTTTCCAAAGTTTTTCATGACATATCACACATACAACATTTTGATCACCATGATCCAAGTAGTCTGATTATAATTCTATAAAGTTAATAAAATAATGTAATGAACAAATTGTATAAGTAAGAACGTAAGTAATAGTTGTTTAACAACCTTTAGACACGCTGGAAAAAATATCAACAACAATTACTTCAGGCTGTTGATTCGACTGTTGTGTCGTTAGAGAAGAATGACTTATACTTGAACACTGGATATTTGATGTGGTTGATATGTTTCTACCCCTTTTCATATCCATTAGTGTTTTCCTCGATCTACGATTATCTTGTGAGACAGATACATCAATTTGAATACCTAGAATTCGAATAAATAAAAAAAGGAATACTTAGTTTTAGTTCGATTATAAGTGATAATTGAATTTGATGAGAAGAATTATGTTACTGTTGTTTATTTGTGTGACATATGCAGAAGACTGGAGTAGACTTGTTGCTTGAATGCTTGTTTTTGGTGAGATACGTTTTCGTTTCTTGTTGTCTAAATTTAGCTTTTGAACCTTTCGTGCATGTTGAGCATTGGAAATACCCAATATATTACCTATATGTTTGCATTTGCATGAAAAAAGTAAATGGTATATTGATACTCAATAGTGAGTATAATAAACTGTAACGTAAAAAACTATTACTAACCATTGGTACTTTTGTCTTCAAAAGGTCTTCGTGCATTTCTGACAGCTAAAGGCAAAAAAATCTAAGTTTAGATTTATTAAATTTAAAATACCTAAATATTTGAATTTGCATGAAAAAAAGTAGATGGTAAATGGATAATCAATAGTGAGTATAATAAACCGTAACGTAAATTACTAACAATTGGTAATGTCTTGAAAAGGTTTTCTTGCGTTCTCGACAACTAAAAGGAAAAAAATCTAAGTTTATGTATATATCATAATTTTTGTATTAAGATTTAATTCAGTTATAGGTTGTATTGAAAGTGATAGAGTAATCAATGGTGAGTATAATAAACCGTAACGTAAATTACTAACAATTGGTAATGTCTTGAAAAGGTCTTCTTGCGTTCTCGACAACTAAAAGGAAAAAATCTAAGTTTATGTATATATCATAATTTTTGTATTAAGATTTAATTCAGTTATAAGTTGTATTGAAAGTGATAGAGTAATCATAATAAGATATATTATAGAATGAATACCATTGGTAATGTCATCAAAAGGTCTTCTTGAATTTCCGACTACAAAAGACAAAAAATAATTAATAATAATAAGTTATTTGCAATAGTAAGTAAAAATATAATTATTATACTTATTTTGGAAAATAAGATAACTAAATATGCACTTATGAAGTTTTGTTGTTTAACATAAAATCAAATAGTCTCCTAGTGATGTGGTCTAAATTATATATATATTGTTATATAATATTTCCTACACTTTTAAATACTTTTGAGCCATGTTATTATTGAATATTATTATTTGTTGGCTCATATGTGAGTTTAATTGTTTCGAGAGACAACATGCTAAAATAGAGTAACTTTACTAACTTAAAACCAACAGGTGAATATTTGAATATGTTAGTATAATTATTATAAAGTGTGTCTTTCAATTAAATGGTGTGATGTGCATTTGAGTGAAATATGTTATTCATCATTTTTATTTGTTGCGGACAGTAGCATAACGAGGGAAATCTAAAATTGATGATTGCCCACAAGACTTGAAAGATTTATTAAGTTTAGTAATTGGTTCGTTGAATTCAGCCCACCATGCAAGTGAAGCCCACGTGACATTTATCTATCAGTCTATTACTTGTGTTGATGGAGAAAAAGAATTAAAAGGGGCCCGCAAGATTGGAAGAGATGATATATGTTATTGTTGTTAAAATAAAAATAAAAACCCTACGTGGTTTTTCTTTTTCTTTTGGGGAGCCGCGCCGCAATTCAAAAGCACAACAACATATTAATATTGGAGATATAATGCTTTCTACGGAGGGTCAGGAGAAAGAAAGTCAAGACACAACAGCAATTACAACTTATTATTATTACTAGATTATTATTATTTTCGTTTGAGGGACGGATCAAAGAAAGCAAAAGAATACATGCAAGCAGGTTACTATTGTTTTATTATTTAATGAGTCAAATTGTTTATTTTACTTTGATTTTATTTTTGAACATGGTTATTGGTTAAAACCTTTTTAGTTATCTAGGCTTGTGATGATGTTTTGTTGACTTTTTTGGACTTATCGGTTTCGGGTTTTATTTATGGGATTTTGATTAATTAAAAGTTTTGATTAGTTTTATTGGATGTGTCTCATGCGTATTTATTTTTAATTTTTGTCTAAATGAATGTTTCAGATGTTACTTTATTGAATGTCTTTTGATTATAGGTTGCATGTTAGGGTTGTTTATTGTGTGTTTGCAACTTGTTTATGGTTTATTGAGCTCATTTACCATAGAAACTGATTTTTGGCATATTATTAAAAGTTTATATTCTTACCTACTTAAATATCCGGCGGATGATAAGTTGTCGGGTTTGTCTGCGATGTTAGATTTTTAGGTTAAATTATCTGACAGAAGGTTTGCCTATTTTTGCCTTAATTTCACTATTTACCCGTGTCCTTTAGATTGTTCATAAACCACCCCGTGTACTTAGGTGCATTGAGATAGTGAAACCGACGGGTTAGCTGTTTTTTTAGGGTAATTAATCATAGTTGGTGAACTAACAGGTGAACCAATAAGCCGGTGTTTTTACATGATCTCTAAGATTTCTTTTTAGGTGACACCTTGAGAGTGATTAAGGATCCATTAAGTTTCCTAGAGTTTCATACCTTTAGATTCCCCGGTTCCCGCAGCATTTTCCCGTAATCGATAAAGCCGCCCGAGTCATCACAATTCGGATTCCTTGCCTAGGTAACTCTTTCTCATATTTGAATTTGCTAAAGTTTTTATTCGGTAATTTAGTTTTCTAAGTTACTTTAATTTAATTAAGTAATTAGTTTAATTAATTATTATCTTTTAAAAAAAATAAATAAAAATTCAAAAATATATATTTTCTTAATTATTACTTTAAATTAGCTTTTAGAACTAGTCTCGTTAATTTAATAAGTGTCTCTAGGGTTCGATATTCCCGGTCTTCCCATAGCTATTCTACACCCGATAGGTTCACTTGCCTGTTGCTAGTGGTTTGGTTTAGGGTATTCTAGGTTTTTATTACTCATTGTGCTTGGTCATTATTTGTTAAAAATTTTATATGCCACTTCGTGCACATCACTTAGTTATTGTAACAGAAACAATTCTTAGTAGGAAGACATAATAGTACTATTTATTGTTTAGGAATTCTTAAAGTTTGATTATAATTTAAAAACATGTTATTGAACCTTATAACATTTTGTTAAGAAATAACAAAATCATAAACCACAAGAATTAAAACATTAAATAATTAAAATATAAACCATTAGAATTTAAAATTTAAAATAGTGCGTGCATAAACCAAAAAAACCCAAATGTCGATAAGTACAAAAAATTTAAATCATTCAAAGCAGACGGTACGAATAAATTAAAAATGTTTAAATGAGAGTTCTTCTCATTTTTCCATTTCGGAATCAAGAGCCTGGGCTTTCCATTTTGTTCACGACCAACAGTTGCCACCAACTGGGATTTGGTTTTAGACTGAGACGAGGGATCATCCACATCATACACATCAATAAGATTCCATTTTAAAGTTGGAGTTGAGCAGGTCGGAGAAGTCTCCTCATTGTTGGATGCGATGGTCTTTCCGGTGCTTTTTTCCACTACTTTTAGATTGTCATCGGTCACCGAGTTAACATCCTATTAAAATAAATACAAAAAAGATGTATTAACAAATTTTTCAACTACTATTTATAAAATGATGTGGTAAAAACAAATGTTGTATATTAGTTTATTGTTTCTGTATAATAAAGGAAAGTAACTTAAAATGAAAAGTGACATACCTTTAAACTAAATGTGTCAACGGCCGCACCAACAGAAGTGGAGTCGGATTCTTGATGCTATTGAATGAAATAAACAAGCGAATTTAAGAAAGTTTATATGTTTGAATATCAATTGACTTGAAATTGCGAAAAAATCTGTATGAAAAAGTGTTGCTTGACCATGGAAAGTATAAAATAACAATTGAAGCATACTAAGCTATTGATGAAAATAAAATGACCATTCATTTTGTAAATTAAAGTTATTCGCTTTACCAAATCTAGGCAGTAGTAAAACAAAATTAAATACAAAAACAATCCAAAAGGTGGGAGTTGAATTACCTAATGTAAAACCAATAATTACATTTGAATTTACATTAGGTAACGTTTGTATGGATTTAATTTCCAATTCAATCCAGTTCCAAATCCTTTTAAAATATTTTAATATTCCCTCAAACATATTGAAGAAATGTTCATCAAATTATAATAGAAATGTATAAAAATGACAAAATTATTCATCAATAATTATTAACCAAATCACAAGACAAATTTTGCTGAACCAAACAGATGGTTAGTACCTGGTTAGAGTTAACTTTCTTTTGAAGTTCCACTAATATAAAAGTATCATCAGTTAGCTTGGATATATTAATATGAGTGTCTGGATTATCCAAATTATACTGACTAACGACAATCTTGATAGCAAACACTTTATTCTCAAGGTTCTTCAGTTCCTCAGGAAATAGGTCTGAATCAGGAGGCCCCTATACATAATTTAGTAATTAACTATTAATAACAAATTATATGTATAAAGTAAGAACATAAAAAAAGTAATCAATTCTTTAAAAACATACATTTATAACTTTAACCAGCAAGTCATAAGTACTAATCTTAAGAATTATGTTAGCATGCCCCTCCCATAAACACAAATCGACAACCCTAGTGGCATCTTGGACTGCAAGACTAATATGATACCTACATATATGGACAAATATTTATTTTAGTAAAGATAAAACAAAAATTAGTTGAACCATAGAATTATTATTTAAAAAGTAAAATTAATGACAAAATTGAATTACCTTGGTACACTTTCAACAATAGCGTCTTTGCACTTTTCATTACAAAAATACTTAACACGAAACTGATTCAGAATAGGTGATCCCTCAATTGCACCTTCATTGTTGACACGATCTTTGACCGACTTTGTGCAAATCTTGTAACTCACATAATACCATTGCATATATTTGGACATAGGAAGAATCTTTCCACATATAATAACCTATTTAGGCTGCAAAAACATCGAAACACAAATTTTAGTAATGAAGTATTAAAAATGCTTAGAACAAATAAAAGTTACCTTATAAAATTCTTCGAGTTCAATAATATGACAGAACTCGGTTGAGTTGAGAAACTCATCGCGTAACAAAACACGAACAGTTGGTGCAGATAGATATTGACCCTTTTGTCATTATCCACATACTTGTATGTAGGACTGTAGTCACCAAGAGAAACATTCTTTATAATGTAATATGCATTTTCAAATAAATATCTGTCAGACTTGTATATAAATTTTGTTAGTATGCTCCCATGGACCATGTTTCTCTGACATATAAAATGAATTAAAATAAATTTACAAAGGCAATATAAATGAAAATATAATGAAACTAACACACACACACACACATATATATATATAAACACATAACATAACATACCTCTTCATCAGTTAAGACCATGTCTTTTGAGATTATTTGCTGGGGTCTATCAAAAATATGATTATCCCAAAGTCGAATCACACGCACTTTGATGATTGAGTCGTCCATACAGTCCAGTCCTTTGATGAGGGAAGTTGATTTAGCATGATGATTTTCTTGTCACCGAACGATCAAATAATTCAAGGTTTTTTAATTTATTACAACTAACAATCATATAAGCATATGAAATAGTTGAAATTAATAGATAAGGAATGCAAATGAGAGAAATATGAAAAAAAAAATTCTAAACTGTCGTTTGCCATAGTTGTTTTGAAGTTGAAATATGTTGAAATCTGTGTGAGGTAGTAGAGGACCGAGGTTGTTGTGTGTTATATATAGTATTGAAAATAGTAGATAAGGAATTTTATTTTTAAAATTTAGATACTATTCCCCTAAAATTAAGGAATATTTGAAGGAGTCTCAATATTTATTCAAATTTATAGGAAAAACAAGTTGACCTGAATATATTCATAACTTAATAATATTTTAAGTCTAATATTGAAAGAATATCACGCCATATGCCGTCAAATTTTTTACAACCACCTTTATTTACATATATGCACCAACACTCTATATTACTATAAACATTATGATGGATATTAAAAATTTACATATATACACTTTTTAAAATTTATATTGGATATTGTATATTAAAATTAACATATATGCACGTTTTGCATATATGCACCAACACCTTATATTACAAAACATGCAGTTGTTTATAAAAATTTACATATATGTACTTTTAGTAAGTAGACATTCTTAAATAAATTTACATATGTATATGTACTCTTAAAAATCGTATTATTAATAATATTAACCAAAACTTTATATTCAACGTTAGTAAGTTGTTATAATATTGATTTAATGTATAATTAAAATTAATTATAGATATTAATCTCTTCCATATAAAACTATAACTTAATTAAGTTATTGATTTATAATTACACATTTTTAAAATCGTATTATTATTAATATTAACTGAAACTTTATATAAACAGTAGACCATGTCCATAACTTACTCAAATTATTAGATATATTCCATATAAAACTCTAACTTAATTATAGATATTAGTTTGAAAACTAATAGATAACTTCCATATAAAACTCTAAGTCAATTAAGTAATTGATTTATAATTACACATTTTTTAAAAATCGCATTGTTATTAATATTAATTGAGACTTTATATTCAACATTAATATAAAAGTAAAAATCAAAAAACAATTATATATGACATAAGAATAGCTAATCGTATGTATAAATATGATATGATGTATATCAGTATATGACATGATGTGTCACACCCCCATTTTAGGGCTGGGCGTATGACCAACAGTTGGTACCACATTTGTAAATATATCAGAGTTATGTGTTAAAGTGGAAGACTTTAGAAACATATGGATTTAAATATAATATTTACATTTACAAAAGACGGGAGTAAAAATTCCTGTTTAATGTTTTAAGGATTACTTGTTTTAATTTACAAAACCATCCTTTTATATTAAAGTTTAACAAAAAGATCCGAGCTATCAGATATCTTGAACACTTCGTCATCCCAAGCTCTAACTTTGATCACCTGCAAAATGTTTAGAAAATACGTCAGCAACGCATGCTGGTGAATATGCTAACGCTAAACTATTTTCTTTTACTTGATCACGCCTCGAGACTACGTAGGTCTCGGCCTATCGTGGCTTAGGAATAATCAAGTCTTAAAACACCACAATTATAAACTTAAGTCTCTACACTAAATACCTCAGCGAACACCGCAACGTTCGACTTAGTTAAGTACATGTATGTATACACATGGTCATTAACTCCCCGCGGGAAAGCATCAATATGACCAGGTGTGGTGAGCCCACCACATATGTAAGGATCCAGAAAAACGTATACTACAGCCTGAGGGCTAGACTTATACTTGTAACTTCCCAAATTCTATTAATAATATTTTACATAATATTTCTCGTATTGGAAAAGTTTACTTGAGATAATAATAAAATAATAGTAAAACGGGGAAAGATAGGTAGGCTAATTAGATGGATTAATCATGGA
This sequence comes from Bidens hawaiensis, assembly GCF_021521415.1. NCBI lineage: Eukaryota > Viridiplantae > Streptophyta > Magnoliopsida > Asterales > Asteraceae > Bidens > Bidens hawaiensis. Next base: position 67,497 of record NW_027497060.1, on the reverse strand, counting down.
CTAAAAAGGATAGATGGGCCTTAGGTATATGGGCTTAAGGGATTATAAATACCTCATTAAACCATAATCCTTTCCATTTCCATCCATTCTATACCTTGCCTACACCTTAAAACACACACACACCTTCCACTAGTGGCGGTCGAGAGAGAGAAGGTCAAGAAAGATCAAACAAACATTTATTTGGCTAGATCTTTGATACTCAAGCTAAAAACAAGAGCAAGGTTCATAATCAAAGCTAGCCGTAACCTAGAAACATCAAAAAGGTATGTTCTTTACGTTTAAAGGTTACATTTTTATGAACGATTAGCCTTGAAACTTGAACATAGACTAGATCGGGTCTAGATAAAACATAATGTTGACAACTTGATGATTAAAATGGACATAATGGGCTAATGGATATATGCGGTTCATAAAGAGAACCCTAGATCTAGCTTAAAGAACGCTTTTATGAATGAAGGTTCAAGCTTTGCGACTATAACAAGTTAGACCTTAAAGCCGTGGGGTTATTGGGTGTTAAACGGTTAGAAATGGTGGTGAAAGGTGGTTAATAGAGAAATTTTGGACCGTTAGCCATTATAGAATGGGTTTAAAGTTAAGAATCTGAGCTGAAAGCATCAGACAGGGTTCTGGGTGACCCGAGCCTCCGTCTGGGGTTCTCGGTCAACGCGAGAACTCGGTCAACGAGAGTTCTCGGTCAAAGAGTATTCTCGGTGACCAGGTTCTCGGTCAACCCATGTTCTCGGCCAAGTATGGGATCTTGGTCAAACCTGGGATCTCGGTTAATATAGGTTCTCTGCCAAAAGGTTCTTGGCTGACCCAGTTCTGTTGGGCCTGACCCTAGTTGGGCTTAAGCGCTTTAATGGATAGTTGGGCCTGACCTAACCAAGTCCACAAACTTTAAGCCCATAACCCATCTAAACTAAGCAAGCCCAACTTAGAAAATACATTGGTTAACTAGAATACCAACTTAAATAATTATACGGTTAATTAACATACATATATATAACAGTTAGCCGGGCACAATTAAAGAAGGGGATAACAATTAACGGCGAACGCAACAGGATCCAAGTGAGTTTCTAGCCCCATTTCAATGTTATGTTTTCGGGGCTGTGTGCATACTCGATGTGTTTGTTAATACACTTACCCTCAGTTATAAGTGTATGCCTTATGTGATGATGTGAAATGTATGAATGATTGCTTGCCGGTGCGTGAACGATCTTCGGATATTGCACGTACTATCAGGTTGTAATGCTATGTATGATGTAAGTATGATATGTATGCTATATGCATGGAAGTTAGTAAGTTAATAAAATAAGGTTAACGTATGGTTGTATGGTAACGAAGAGGGACCAAACCCTAATAATATTCGAGGAAAGGTATGGTTGTATGGTAACGAAGAGGGAATCGAACCCTACTAATATTCGAGAACTAAGGAACCGAGCCCTACTAATATTCGAGGAAAGAGGGTACCGAGCCCTAATAAAACTCGAGGAAAGAGGGTACCGAGACCTAATAATACTCGAGGAAGGAGGGTACTGAGACCTAATAATACTCGAGGAAGGAGGGTACCGAGCCCTAATAATACTCGAGGAATGTAGGGAGAAATGCTCTTTATAACGTAAAATATGAATGTAAGTAGGTATGAAAGAAAGTATGAAAGTATGAACGAAAGTATATAAGTATGTATGTATTGTATGATGTATGATTAACTAGAACTCACTCAGCGTAGCTGACTTTTAGTATGGACGCAGGTGAGAAGGATGAAACAGCTAGCTCGAGGGGAACACGTGGCATTGAATAAGAGGCTGGCATCGGAAGACTCAAGACGTTTTAGTTATGTTTAAAAGACAATATGTTTATTAATTAAAGTTATGGATTTATGTAATGTTTTATGAAATTTTTTATATTCTGCGAATGTTTTTTATCAACTATGATTATCAGAACTATGTAAATGAGTAAATCCAACATCCAAATGTGAGGCACCGGTAACGGGGCCTTACAAATTGGTATCAGAGCAAAGTTCAAGAGATTTAAGCATCATATATGCTTAGACTCGAGCAGAGAATGGGATTTAGGTAAGAAAAGAAAGAAGATGCCAGTCCAAGAATGCCATGTGTCGCTCAAGCAAGCCCAGTAAAGGTAAAGTGTATGATTGAATAATGTATGTCAATACTAGATATAGGATTAATTGATTTCCTTGATTGATTAACTGTTTAAAGTAGAACCAACACAAATAGACTCATAAAGGGAAGTGTATAGGACATGGAAAGTAACGAGATCAGCTAATCACAGCTGGCCACTGTTATTACCTATTAGCCTTACTATCCTTGTACTAAATAGTTCATTGAGTGATGATGTTTGTATTTTCCCTTTTAGAATACGATGGCTGGAAAAGGAGGAAATGTGGAAGCGGGAGGTCGCACTGGACGACGCAGCAGGCCTCGTCGTGTCTAGAAACCTTCGGGTGAGACAGCTTCTAACACCGGAGATGAAGGGAGCGCGGCTGGAAGAGACCCGAACAACAACAAAGGGGTTTAAATGGATCTCGAAATTCAAGCAGCTATTGTTCAAGCTGTAGCCAATGCTGTAAGGAATATTACTCCTGGAGGGTCTACTGGAAGCCGTGAAAGACTGCTGGAGGGGCAGGAGGTGATGGTAGGAGAGATGAGGAAGAAGAGAGGGAGGCCTCGAGTGGGGATAAGTCTCTAAAAGCCGGTGAAAGGAAAAGAGGCCGAGGTGGGTGCAACTATATGTCCTTCAAAGGATGTGACCCGCAGAAGCTGACTGGTTTGGGAGACGCAATCGCTACTCTTTAGTGGATAACCACCATGGATAAATTATCCGCATTAGCGAGTGTGCCGTCCCGACCAAGCTATGGGTTACGCTACTCAGTCATTCGATGAAGAAGCAATGTATTGGTGGGAATCTATTGAGCAGAGGAAGAGTCAAGAGGAGATTAAGGCTATGAAGTGGGAGGATCTGAAAGAGTTGGTGATGAAGAAATTCTGTGCTGACGCCGAGGTTGAGAGGGCGGAGATGAAGTTCCTGAACTTGAAAGCTGGAACGATGACACATCGTGAGTATACCACCGAGTTCAACCGAATGTCTAGGTTGGTACCCGATATGGTCAACACTGAGGCTAAAAGAATCAAGTGCTATGTGAGGGGATTGCCATAGAAAGTCCGCATGCTAGTCAGGACGAGTAAACCTGATATTTTTGACTCTGCTGTCGAACTCGCAGAGATGGTTTATGCAGACTTGGCTGCGGTGACATTATGGTGGAAGAAGAAAAGAAGGATAAGAAGTGGGTTGCACATGTTAAACGACCCGGTACTCAGTTGTGGAACTCAAAAGATAAGAAACAGAAGGTATGGGAGAACAGGTTATGCAAAACTTGTGGCAAAGCACACGTTGGTGAGTGCAGGTGGGGTAAGGGTCTGACGTTTGTTATAAGTGTGGAAAGATGCATGTGGGGGAGTGCAGAGTTGGGTCCAATGTTTGCTATAAATGTGGGAAGGCTGGTCATTATGCTCATGAGTGTAGCGCTAAGCCCGCATGTTACAAGTGCGGTAAGACATGTCATTTTGCTAAGGAATGCACCGATGGTGGAGCCGGAGGAAGTGGAAAGAAGGATGCCGAACCAACAAGGCCAAAGACCAGGGCCTACATGTTGACTCAAGAACAGGTCAAGCAGATTCCAGATGTTGTCACAGGTACGTTTCTAGTAAATGGTATTTCCGCTTCTGTATTGTTTGATTCGGGTGCGAACAAAAGTTTCGTAGCCACGCCATTTAGTAAATTAGCTAAAATGAAATGTTTCCAAGTGTCTGAAACTTTTATAGTAGAAACCGCTAGTGACACTTGGGTTAAAATAATGAAAATGGTTAAGGACTGTAAGATAGAGTTAGAGGGACATGAGTTCCCTGTTACCTTGTACGTTATGACCTTACGAGGGTTCCACGTGGTCTTGGGAATGGATTGGTTGTCTGAGTACGAATATCAAATAGTGTGTATGAGTAGGATGATAAGGTTAAAGTCCTTGGATGGTAGTGCGGTGACGGTTTATGGTGATAAGGAAAGTTCTGGGCTTAATGTCATTTCAATGATAAAAGCCGAGGGACTGTTAAGGCAAGGGTGCGGTGCCTACCTGACATATGTTGTCAACGCTACGGCCGAGACAAAAGAAATAAAAGATGTTCGTATCGTGCGTGACTACCCAGTGGTATTCCCTGAGGATCTTCCGGGGTTGCCACCGGAGCGAGAGATAGAATTCCAGATAGATTTAGTACCAGGAGCCCAACCCGTCGCGAAAGCGCCTCATCGACTAGCACCGTCCGAGATGAAAGAAATGATGTCCCAACTGCAAGAACTCCTCGACAAGGGTTTTATTGGGCCAAGTGTTTCCCCGTGGGGCGCGCCAGTGTTATTTGTGAAGAAGAAAGACGGAAGCATGAGGATGTGCATCGATTAACGTGAGTTGAACAAGCTTACGGTAAAGAATAGATATCCTTTGCCAAGAATTGATGATCTGTTCAAACAACTGAAAGGTTCGAGTTGGTTCTCACGAATAGATCTCAGATTAGGCTATCATCAACTAAAAGTGAAAGAGGCAGACATCCCTACGACAGTTTCTCGTACGCGGTATGGACACTACGAGTTTCTCGTAATGTCATTCGGTCTAACGAATTCTCCTGCAGCATTTATGGACATGATGAATAGGGTATGTCGGTCGATGTTGGATAAATCAGTTATCTTCTTCATAGATGATATATTGATTTATTCAAAGAATGAATCTGATCATGTTGAACATCTGAGAGAGGTATTGGAGACTCTGAAGAAAGAAAGGTTATATGCTAAGTTTTCGATATGCGCGTTCTGGTTAAGAGAAGTGCAATTCCTAGGTCACATGATAAATCCTGAAGGAATTATGGTGGACCCCGCTAAGATTGAAGCGATAACGAACTGGAAGACTCCACAGAATCCGACTGACATACGAAGCTTCATAGGGTTAGCTAGCTACTATAGGAGATTCATCGAAGGTTTCTCCAAGATAGCCGCGCCATTGACCAGTATGACCCGAAAGACGGTAGTATTCAGTTAGGGAAAGTTCCAAGAAGAAGCCTTTGAAGAATTAAAGAAGAAACTCACTCAAGCTCCAATCCTTGCTCTACCCGATGGTGATGAGGATTTGGTTGTCTGTACCGATGCTTCGTATCGTGGGTTAGGTTGTGTGTTGATGCAACGAGGAAAGGTGATAGCTTACGCGTCTAGACAGTTGAAAGTCCATGAGAGTACTTATCCGACGCATGATTTAGAGCTAGCAGTTGTAGTGCATGCTCTTAAAATATGGAGGCATTATCTGTATGGTACAAAGTGTACCATTTACACAGATCATAAGAGTTTAAAGTATTTCTTCGAGCAGAAGGAATTGAAAATGAGACAGAGGAGAAGGTTGGAGTTGATTAATGATTATGATTGTGACATTAAGTACTATCCTGGTAAAGCTAATGTGGTCGCCGACGCGCTAAGTCGTAAGAATGTAGAGGTTATTGCAACAGTACAGTCATACCAGCTGATTATGAATTCAAGTCTTTTTGAAGAAATCATCAAAGTACAATCAGAGGTGTTAGTAGACGAAGGGTTAGTGAAGAAAGAGAGAGTTTACGGCCAGCAAGATGAGCTAATGGAAAACAATCAAGGTGTTAAGACTAGATTTGACCGCATGTAGATTCCACGTCATGGAAATCTTAGAGGTCGAATCTTTGATGAAGCCCATAAGTCAAGATACTCAATACATCCAGGAACTACAAAAATGTATTAGGATTTGAAACAAGACTATTGGTGGCCAGGGATGAAAAACGATGTAGTAGATTATGTTAGTAAGTTCTTAACTTGTTTACAAGTCAAAGCCGAATATCAGAAGCCTTATGAAAAAATGCAACCGCTTGAGATACCTGAGTGGAAATGGGAACACATCAGTATGGATTTTATAACTAAGCTACCTCATACAACTAAGCATCATTATACCATCTGGGTGATTGTGGACCGTTTATCCAAGAGTGCTCACTTTCTGCCTATACGAGAGGCTATCTCGTCAGAAACGTTAGCAAGCTTGTTTATAAAAGAGGTGGTAACCAGGCATGGAGTGCCGTTATCGATCGTGTCAGATAGAGATACGCGTTTTACCTCAAGATTCTGGAAGAAATTCCATGAAGCTATGGGGACGAGATTGAACATTAGTACGGCGCACCATCCTCAAACTGATGGATAGTCCGAAAGGACGATCCAAACCCTTGAGGATATGTTACGTGCTTGTGTTTTAGATTTTGGAGGGAGTTGGGATGATCATCTACATCTGGCAGAGTTCTCCTATAACAACTGTTATCATTCAAGTATTGGAATTCCGCCATTCGAAATGCTTTATGGTAGACGATGTAGAACCCCGGTATGTTGGGGAGAGATTGGACAGAAATAAATGGGAAGCCTTGAAGTGGTTCAAGGGACATCTTCAAAGTTCGATCAGATTAAAGCAAGAATGAAAGTTGCTCAAGACAACAAGAAGTCGTATGCTGATAAGCGGCGACGACCGATCGAGTTTAACGTTGGTGACAATGTGATGCTCAAGGTCTCGCCCTGGAAAGGGATCATTCGCTTTAGAAAGAGGGGGAAGTTGAGTCCAAGGTACATTGGACCGTTTAAGATTATAGTTAGTGTGGGTGAAGTAGCCTATAAGCTGGATTTACCCAATGAGTTAGAAAGAAATCATTCAACCTTCCATGTTTCTCATCTAAGAAAATGTATGGCTGATGAAAACATTGCACGTGCCATTGATGGATATTGTGGTTGATGAAAATTTGAACTACATTGAGCAACCGATAAAGATAGTTGACCGGAAGGAGAAGCAACTTCGTCATAAGGTTATACCCTTAGTAAAAGTGATATGGAAGCACCACAAGGGATCGGATGCCACTTGGGAAGTTAAGGAAGAGATGCGTAAGTTTTACCCTAACCTATTCATGTAATAGTTAGGTCTCGGGGATGAAACCTCTTTAAGGAGGGAAGGCTTGTAACATCCCAAATTCTAATAATAATATTTTACATAATATTTCTCATAATGGAAAAGTTTACTTGAGATAGTAAATAAAATAATAGTAAAAAGGGGGAAAGATAGGTAGGCTAATTAGAAGGATTAATCATGGACTAAAAAGGATAGATGGGCCTTAGGTCCAAGGGCTTAAGGGAGTATAAATAACCCCTTAAACCCTAATCCTTTCCATTTTCCATCCATTCTACACCTTGCCTACACCTTAAAACATACACACACCTTCTACTCAAGCTAGATCTTTGATACTCAAGCTAAATACAAGAGCAAGGTTCATAATCAAAGCTAGCCGTAACCTAGAAACATCAAAAAGGTATGTTCTTTACATTTAAAGGTTACATTTTTATGAACGATTAGCCTTGAAACTTGAACATTGACTAGATCGGGTCTAGATAAAACATAAAGTTGACAACTTGATGATTAAAATGGACATAATGGGCTAATGGATGTAGGTTCCCTGGATGGATCAGCACGGGATATCTCGATCTACACAGGTGCGGAATCCCTGCGTAGGTCGTTACGAGCGTAGAACACGAATCAAACAAACACACGATACGAATAAACGAACACACGTTATATTATAACCGAAACACGTGATATAATCACTGATACAGACTCAATACTCTCTGGTTCTCACGTCTCTCGACTCACACACGTCTGTATACGATTACCTTAAAAACTCACTAAACAAGCCGTGACCTAGCATATAAATACACGACAACTTCGCCTGATATGTTCAGGCGCAGTTGTTGCTAACTTCGCTTGACTAACAAGTTCGCCTGATAAGCGAACTTGTCAGTAACTTCGCTTAAACATAAACAAAACACAATTAACATTACAGACTGGATTACAGACACTAGACTATGAACTACTGACATTATGCACCAACAGACTCCCCTTTGGCAATAGCTTCATATCTTTATCTTTAAGCACTTGTCTTGTAATCTTCATACATGCACTCCCTCTCTTACACAGACCGTGACTACTCGCTGATATTTCCTCGCTTCGCCTTTCCAAGCAGGAATATAGAATATCTTCTTCTCGTTTAACACCTGCAGATCAGCTTTAGATAAATTAACAAGATGCATCGGATCATACACTCTTAGCACTTCTTGTTCGTCTTCGTCTTCCATCACGGCTTCAGCAGTCTGGCAATCCACATACCACCATTTCAGATCTTTCAGCACATCTTGAGGCATAGTCTTCATTGGAACCTCTTTCAAACACCGAATCGGCTTATATTTCATCACCATCCAAGGTTTGCCATCTGCTCTCATTCTCTCTTTCAGTATCTTCAACTAATTTCCCTTTCTGTGGTTTTAACAACTCAAACTTTTTCTCTTTAATACTTTCTTTCCATACTATCTTCCCAATAACTCTGGCCATATTATCATCACTTCTATTAATCAACCCCAGTCTGGCCAAATCCTTTACCTCACACTCAGGTAAGGTATTTAGAGATCTCAACGTCCTCTTAAAGTATTGGATCCCATCATATCTTTTCACCACGAACACTTTTAGCTGTTCATCATATAACCAACAGATAATGCCTTTCTTTGACTCAGCGTACCCTTTAATATTATAACTTTTCTTGAACATTGTAGGTACCACTGGATTCTTCGTTTTGATAAACCAATGAGCATAGCCTTCCTTCCATCTAGGCTGCTCCTCCCATTCTGTATCATCAACTACTGTATCTTCACATACATTCGACTTCTCAACGGTTGGAAGCTAGTGTTCAACATTCTCCTCTACAATTTCACCTTCTTCAACATCATCTTCTATCACTATCTGTGCACCAATCTTCTCAATTTCTTCTAATGGCAGCACATCATCATCACACACATCATCAACATCTAACATATCATCATCCAACTCCTTCAAGGCATCGATCACATCATCTCCCATCTCCTCGTCATCTACCATCACCACCTCATCACCACCAGAACCGCCAGCTGCACCTGAAGACTCCCCCTGAGCTGTGGTTGTCCCAAGAGCTTGAGTAGTTCTTGGCAACTCACCACCTGCACCTTTCGATGCATTGGGATCATCATCTCTGTCATTCTTCTTCTTTGTCCTGAGCTCGTCGCCTTTACAGCTCGACAACTTCGCCTATTCCAGGCGAAGTTATCAACAAGTTCGCCTGTATTTTCAAAACACACCCCTATACTTTTAATAATTTTCAATAAAGTTTTAAAAACATCCTTTAAAGCGTTAAATGATACGATCAAGACCAAGTAACCAGGTATAAAATCAAAGTAACAAAAATTTGAAAAATTAAAGTACACGGGATCAAATTTCAGTCTCGACAGGGACTACCATGTTTTAGAAAAGATCCGAACAGGAATCATACTAATTTCGTGACTGTCACACAGATCCGTGTTCAGCTGTATTATGACATAAAGAAACAGGTTGTAAGCAGGTAATCAACTTAAGATGGTTTTCATCGTTTCTGTGATACGAGTTAAGTTCAATTAAGCTCAAAAATTAAGTGGGCAACAACTCAGAGATTATGATGCCTCCTATCTATTCTCAAAGCGTATTTGGCTTTCCCCAAGTCACCCCGAATTGACTTCAACCCATAGTGTCTGATTAAGTTTGTAAGTACTCTTCATCTGCTTCCCGTTCTCTTTCTTACTCCATGATTGAGAAGTCTTGACATTGTCAGCTCTAGAATGTTTCAATAACTCATAAGGTTTTTTTTTTTTTTTTTTTTTTTTATTTTACGATAAACATTTACATAGACTTCAGAGTAGTAAACAACTGCAAGTCCCGAATCTGGATCACTGCAGTTTCTTCACACACTATCTTTACGGGAATCAGAACACTTACGGGCTCGTGTATGACTGGGTAATCGCTTTTCTGCCTATCATTCGGAAAGATATATATGAAGACATGCAAAACTCTTAAGGAGTTTCCACGTAAAATCGAGTAGATTAGTTTGTATCACATCTACTTTTACGCACCATAAAAAGCTACCATGACATACAATGACTATTCTAAAGCCTTTTAAGCCTAATAACTTCACTAGTTAAGCACACAGAATCAGTAAATCTATCATTTTCTAAGGTTGGATCAATTTTCTGTTAAAACATAGTAACAGAACTTCTTACGAAGTAGTAGACTTGAAAAATAATTTCATTTCCCTAAAAAAAATTTTTGACTTCAATCGCCCCGATCAGTTCAAAGTCTTCAGGTAAACGGTTATCCTGCGAATCCAATGGATTAGCTGGACCGACCACATACAAGTATGTGTCCTTCTAACTAAGTATGATCGACTAATTTTCAGCGAAAGAATAAAAAGACATCATAATCGCCTCGGTCACTTTCAGTCATCTGGTTAATGGCAACCCTCATACTCTACAAGTAGAAAATGAGGACCAAACATATCCGAGGATATGTCCTTCAAACTGAGGTAACCGACATAATTTTAAGCGATAATGACTTTTTTTTTTATATATATGCACAAAAAGCATGGTTACTCGGGATTGATCATCCCATTCAACTCAACAAGGTTTTGAAATCTTGATTTGTCAAACGCTTTAGTATATAAATCAGCGAAATTATCAAGCGTATCCACCTTTTCAAGCACAATCAGTTTCTTTTAGGCACAATCCCGTATAAAATGATGACGTATGTCAATATGTTTAGTTTTACTGTGCTTTACGGGATTATTAGTTACTGAGATCGCAGCAGTGTTATCAATACAAATTGGAGTAAGTGAGAAATTCAGACCATAGTCGCGTAACTGTTGTTGAATCCACAGAACCTGGGAGCAGCAGTTGGATGCTGCCATGTATTCTGCCTCACATGTTGAAATGGCGACTGATGTCTGCTTCTTGCATTGCCAGGACACTAATCTGCCTCCTAGAAACTAACATCCTCCAGTAGTTGACTTCCGACTCTGATTGCACCCTCCATAATCAGAATCTGTGTAAGCTACCAACTCCAAGTCTCCTCCCTTCGCGTACCACAACCCCAGCTTAGGTTTGCCTTTGAGATATCGCAAGATCCTCTTCACACCCTTCATGTGAGATTCCTTTGGGTTTGCCTGAAAACGAGCACAAAGACAAACTGCAAACATAACATCAGGCCTAGAAGCAGTTAAGTACATTAAAGAACCTATAATAGCCCGATACTGAGTTGGGTCCACATCTGCGTCATTGTCTGTCTCAGCACCCAATTTATGGTTGACGCAGATTGGAGTATCGAATGGAGTGCTGTCCTCCATCTTGAAGCGTTTGAGCACATCATGGACATACTTGGTCTGATGAATGAACATCCCATCCTTCTTCTGATCAACCTGCAATCCTAAAAAGAAAGTTAGTTCACCCATAGCACTCATTTCAAACCTTTTCTTCATGACGGCCTCAAACTCCTGACACATGGAGACTTTTGATGCAGCAAAGATAATGTCATCCACGTAGACTTGCACCAGCAGGAAGTCGCTTCCTTCTCTCTTGAAGAACAACGTGCTATCTATCTTCCCTCTTTCAAACCCATTTTCAAGCAAGTAATCTGATAAGGTTGAGTACCAGGCACGAGGTGCCTGATGTAGTCCATACAACGCCTTGCTTAACTTGTACACGTGGTCTGGAAAGTCTGGGTCAGGAAAACCCGGAGGTTGCTCAACGTACACAACCTCATCAACTTTCCCATTTAGGAACGCACTTTTCATGTCTAACTGAAATACCTTCATCTTCTTATAAGCAGCAAATGCCAAAAACAATCTAATGGCTTCCAATCTTGCCACAGGAGCGAACACTTCATTATAATCAATCCCCTCTTGTTGATTAAAACCTTTAAAGACTAGCCTCGCCTTGTTTCTTATAATAATCCCTTTCTCATCTCTCTTGCACTTAAAAACCCATTTTGTGCCTATCGCATGCACATTCTTTGGTTTTTCAACCAAAGTCCAAACTTCCATTTTCTTGAATTGAGCCAGCTCTTCTTGCATGGCTTCGACCCACGAGCTGTCCTTTAGAGCCATTTGATAATTCTTTGGGTCAATCTGGCTGATAAAGCAGGTGTACAAGCATTCGTTGATTATGCCTGTCTCCTTAATGCTTGTGTAAACACAGGTGTGCTCATTCAAGCTACGTCTTGTTTGTACACCGGAGGACACATCACCAATCACATTCTCCAATGGGTAATCTTTATGAATTCTCGTGGTCGGAACCGAACCGACATGCAAATTGTCTTCCAAGTTAGAAGAGAGCTCGTCAATGGTTGTTCCTTGCTGAGAGTGAAACAGATTGAAAAATTCTTCTTCAAGAGAGGCAGCAGGGGTATCGATAGCATTTGATGAGGAAGGTTGACATTTATCAAACAGCTGTCTTTGCACTAGATTTTCTTCCTCATCAAGGATCATCTTCGTAGCAACTCTTTCTTCTACTTCTGCACTATCCAAATAAGGTATGTTAAAAGACTTAAAAAGTCTATCATAGTCGAAAAACTCAGCAGGTCCGTTGCTTGGTTTTGGCGGTTTGTAACTTGTGATATCGGTGTTACACACCATAAAGACACATCTGTTGGGAGTCCCAACAACATAACCGACTAAGATTCCTTCATCGGCTACTTCACCAAATTTAGAATTTGTCTTTAAAATCGAACAAGGGGACCTGAATGGTTCAAGACCACTCAAGTTGGGCTTCCTCCCATGCATAAGCTCATAACACGTTTTATTAAGTCTTTTAACAGTCAAGACTCTATTCAGGATATAACAGGCTGTAGCAACAGCTTCAGCCCAGAACACCACAGGAAGCTTCGAATCAGCCAACATAGTTCTGGCTCCTTCAATTACGTTCTATTATTCCTCTCAGCCACTCCATTCTGTTGCGGAGTATACGGAGCGCTGTACTGGTGCTCAATCCCTTTCTGAAGGCAGAAGATCTCCATTTCATAATTCTTGAACTCCGTTCCATTGTCACTTCTGATGAACTTAACCCTTTTATCCATAACGTTCTCAACTTTGGTAATCAAATTCTTCACCATCTAAGCCGTTTCATCTTTGGATTTCAGGAAATATACCCACGAATATCGTGAGTAATCATCAGTGATCACCAAGCAATAAGAAGTACCTCCTAGACTTTTTGCATTCACGGGACCGAATAGATCCATGTGAAGCAATTCTAGAGTACTGACAAAAGAATTGACCTTCTTGGTGTGATGGGATTTCTTGTGCTGCTCTCCCTTCTTGCACGCTAGACATTTGTCTTCAAAGTTGAAACTTTTCAAGGGAACGCCCAGCACAAGTCCATTCTTGACAATGTGGTTCATCTTCCGAAGATGAATGTGCCCCATTATCCTATGCCACAATTCGGACTCCGATTCGCTCGCTTTTGTCATAAGGCATGATTCTTCCGTGGCCATTTCAGTCGACCTCATATCCATAATATACGTATTCCTCTCACGTGGAGCCTTCATCACAATCCACTCCTCTGGTATCTGAAAACCAGGATGCAACACAATCGCCTCATTCTTTGTAAAATGTACGGTGTACTCCTTATCACAGATCTGCGACACACTCAGCAGATTGTGCTTCAATTCTTCGACAAAGTTTACTTTCTCTAGAGTCATCTTTCCATTAGACACCGTTCCCATTCCTGTAATCTTGCCTCCACTTTCTCCAGCAAAGCTCACTCTCCCTCCTTGAACAGGTTTCAAATCGTGTAACAAGATTTTGTTACCCGTCATGTGCCGGGAACAGCCGCTATCCATAACCCAAAGATTATTGGCAGCCCTGTTCAACTGTTCCTGCACGATTAAAGCAAAAGATTAGAATCTAGGGACCCAAGACCAATTGGTCTTGGATCTATACATCCCGAACTTTGGCTTTCCAAAGTTAGTCTTTGTATAATTCCTGTAAGTCCTATTAGTATACCTCCTTGTAGATTGATTGTGAGGCCTTCCAAACCTTTGTGAATTGAAAGAATTATAACTTACTGTTTGGTTATCAGCAGTGTGAAACTGAGATTGGTTTCTTTGAAAACATGAATTAGTCTGATTTCTGAATTTTGAATGGTTTTCACTTTTACCAGTATTATAATTACCATTAGGCTTAGTCTCAGTTTTGGTATGCCTCACACCTCTGAATCGCTGCTTCAGAGGGCAATCTGCAACTAGGTGCCCTAATTGATTACACCTAAAACAACACCTATGCTCAACTTTCTTTTCAACAGTTGTTTTGGATGTCGAGGCTGTACTACCGCCCGTTCGTCTCACATATGGTGGGACATAAGGGTTTAGCGGAGAACTCTTTTTAGTTGTTTTATCTTTCTCTCCACTATTTGGTAATACAACCTCCTCCTTTGTCTTACCCGACTCGAATGACTTATCCGAATCTGATGAGACCGGACTTGGAACAGAAATTTTAACACTTGACACAGGCGGACTTGTTTCGCCTCTACTAACATCTGGTTCTTTACTAGTTATCTTAATTGGAACTGTCTGAACAACCTCAAAGTCAACAGATTTCTGATTACTAGGATTAAAAGTGTAATTGTGATTATAAGGTGGTGGAACCTCATGATAACCAATTCCTCCCCTCTTAACTGAGGAACCTTGATCACTAACAAGGTGATCAAGAATAGCAGAGGAATTTCTGAACTGCTCAAGTTTTCTATTCAGTTCCACCACTTTCGCCTGGTGATCAGCAATCTGTTTTTCTCTTTCAGCTATTAGTTTGGTTTTTTCTTCCAAAACTTCATAGCTTAGATCAATCACTTGAATTTTTTCAGCAAGTTTTGCTTTTAGACTTTTAATATCTTTTTCACAAGCTTTTATTTTAACTTTATAGCTATTTTCTCTTGCTTTTGTAAAATGATGATCTTCTTTTAGAGTTTTAAACTCAGCATCCAAACTAACATACTGATCAGTTATAGTTGCTAATTGCTCAGACAAGTTTTCACATTTAGAACAAGTAGGTTTAGAACATACCTCGGAGAGCTGGTCATTAGCATCAGCCATGAAAGCTTTTTCTTCTCCAGTAGCTTTCTCACTTTCTTCATTTTCCACATTCGCCAAATTTGCCTGTTCAAGATTTCTTCAGAATGCAGGTTCCAGTTATATTCACCATCTTCTCTGGAAATCATGGCACTATAATCTTTACTACCCCCATTATGCTGTGTAGACTTGCCTTGACCACATTCTACACGCTCATTTCTGCACTCCTTAGCAAAGTGGCCGTTTTGCTGACAGTTGTAGCATCTTACCTTCGTCTTGTCAAACCCTGGCCTTCTACCGACAAGCTTTCTTCCGGTCTTTTTCATAAACCGTTTCACTCTTCTCACGATCATAGCCATCTGCCATTGCAGATCCATTTCTTCCAGATAATCAGCATCAATCTGGTCATAGTCTTCATCCAACATAGCTGGATCAACAATCTTCCCCTGAATGTAGTTCTCATAGGAAGCAATAAAAGAAGCATAGAGAGCAAACTGCTCTTCAGCAGATTTGACACTCATAGGCATCTTAGAGTAGTTGTTGCTAGGAATACTTGGAGAGCAACTACTCTTGCTTGCTTGCGGTTTAGATGCACTAGATCCACCTGCTACAAAGCAAACATCACCATTCGTGTTGACTGACACATGCCCCTCATGTGATGAGTTGGCGCCCGACTCTCCCTTCGAGTAGTAGGCAGCTGATTCAGTCTTCGAACCTGAACTAGAGTTGACTTTAGCACCATACATACCTGGATCTTGAACCTGATCCGTAGGTGTCTCCTTTCTAACCATGTTAAGCTCAAAGGTTCGGAGCTTGTTAACTGATGTCTCAAGGTCATAGTCAGCAAAGTCTTTATCTTCTCTCATCAACACAGTATACATCTCCCATTTTGGTGGGAGAGCATCAAGAAGCTTCTCAACAATCTCATCTTCTTTGTATGCAATTGAATAGTTGCTGAGTTCAGTCATCAGATGATAATATCTGGTGATGATATCATCAAGTGATTCGTTTTTCAGATACTTGAAGACCTAGAATTGAGTTTTGAGCAATTTGATCTTCGAAGCACGGATTCCCACATTTCCTTCAAACCGGTTCTCAAGAGCTTCCCAAAGCTCTCTTGCTGTCTTGTACTTTCTAAAAGTATGAGGGATCTCTTGTGGAAGAGCCATAGTGATAGCAGCATGAGCCTTGCTCTCGGCCTCATACATCTTTTTCTCTTCTTCTTCCATTTTGCTGTACTTTTTGATCTGATCACGACCTTCGTACTCCATAGTTGGTGGAATATAACCATCCTGGATGCATACCCACATTTTCGCATCCTGGTACTTGACATATTGTTCGAACCGATCCTTCCAAGCAACGAAGTCAGTTCATTTAAGCACCTTTGGGGCCTTAGTAGCTGACCCTGCTTCTACTTCCATCTTAACTAACTCTGAGATGTTAATTGACGACATCTTTCTCAAAAACTAAGAAACCCGAAAAACAAAAAAAAAAATTCTTCTGAAAAGTACTGTAGGCGAAGTTACGGATAACTTCGCTTAAGTCTTAACTTCGCTGAAGAACTTCGCTGATTCTTAACTTCGCTTGAGGTAAGCGAACTTAGGAGGTAGGCGGAGTTGTAGAGAACTTCGCTTGAGTTAGGCGAACTTGAGAAGGTAGGCGAAGTTGTGGATAACTTTGCTTAACCTTATATCTTCGCCGAAACCCTACGAACAGTGACGGTAACTTCGCCTGATGAACACGAAGTTTCTGCAGATCTGATTTCTGGGTTTTTCGAGGTTTTTGACGGTGTAAAGGGATGAATACGATGGTAGGAGGTAAGAATGACACAAAAACACAGAAAACACGTCCCGCGAATAGTCGAAACAGGACGATTTCTACACCCGCGTGAATATCCCGAACCACACAATTGAGCAATTGCTCTGATACCAATTGTAGGTTCCCTGGATGGATCTGCACGGGATATCTCGATCTACACAGGTGCGGAATCCCTGCGTAGGTCGTTACGAGCGTAGAACACGAATCAAACAAACACACGATACGAATAAACGAACACACGTTATATTATAACCGAAACACGTGATATAATCACTGAATACAGACTCAATACTCTCTGGTTCTCACGTCTCTCGACTCACACACGTCTGTATACGATTACCTTAAAAACTCACTAAACAAGCCGTGACCTAGCATATAAATACACGACAACTTCGCCTGATATGTTCAGGCGAAGTTGTTGCTAACTTCGCTTGACTAACAAGTTCGCCTGATAAGCGAACTTGTCAGTAACTTCGCTTAAACATAAACAAAACACAATTAACATTACAGACTGGATTACAGACACTAGACTATGAACTACTGACATTATGCACCAACAATGGATATATGCGGTTCATAAAGAGAACCCTAGATCTAGCTTAAAGAACGTTTTTATGAAGGAAGGTTCAAGCTTTGCGACTAAAACGAGTTAGACCTTAAAGCCTTGGGGTTATTGGGTGTTAAACGGTTAGAAATGGTGGTGAAAGGTGGTTAAAGAGCAATTTTGGACCGTTAGCCATTATAGAATGGGTTTAAAGTTAGGAATCTGAGCTGAAAGCATCAGACCAGGGTTCTCGGTGAACCGAGCCTCCGTCTGGGGTTCTCGGTCAACGCGAGAACTCGGACAATGCGAGAACTCGGTCAACGAGAGTTCTCGGTCAAAGAGCATTCTCGGTGACCAGGTTCTCGGTCAACCCATGTTCTCGGCCAAGTATGGGATCTCGGTCAAACCTGGGATCTCGGTCAAACATGAGATCTCGGTTAAACCTGGGATCTCTACCAAAGGGTTCTCAGCTAACCCAGTTCTGTTGGGCCTGAACCTAGTTGGGCATAAGCGCTTTAATGGACAATTGGGCCTCACCTAACCAAGTCCACAAACTTTAAGCCCATAACCCATCTAAACTAAGCAAGCCCAACTTAGAAAATACATAGGTTAACTAGAATACCAACTTAAACAATTATATGGTTAATTAACATAAATATATATAACAGTTAGCCGGGCACAATTAAAGAAGGGGATAACAATTAACAACGAACGCAACAGGATCCAGGTGAGTTTCTAGCCCCATTTCTATGTTATGTTTTCGGGGCTGTGTGCATACTCGATGTGTTTGTTAATACACTTATCCTAAGTGATAAGTGTATGCCTTATGTGATGATGTGAAATGTATGAATGATTGCTTGTCGGTGCGTGAACGATCTTCGGATATTGCACGTACTGTCAGGTTGTAATGCTATGTATGATGTAAGTATGATATGTATGATATATGCATGGAAGTTATTAAGTTAATAAAAGAAGGTTAACGTATGGTTTTATGGTAACGAAGAGGGACCGAACCCTAATAATATTTGAGGAAAGGTATGGTTGTATGGTAACGAAGAGGGAATCGGACCCTACTAATATTCGAGAACTAGGGAACCGACCCATACTAATATTCGAGGAAAGAGGCTACCGAGCCCTAACAATACTCGAGGAAAGAGGGTACCGAGCCCTAATAATACTCGAGGAAGGAGGGTACCGAGACCTAATAATACTCGAGGAAGGAGGGTACCGAGCCCTAATAATACTCGAGGAATGTAGGGCGTAATGCTCTTTATAACGTAAGATATGAATGTAAGTAAGTATGAAAGAAAGTATGAAAGTATGAACGAAAGTATATAAGTATGTGTGTATTGTATGATGTATGATTAACTAGAACTCACTCAGCGTAGCTGACTTTTAGTATGCACGCAGGTGAGTATGATGAAACAGCTAGCTCGAGGGGAACACGTGGCATTGAATAAGTGGCTAGCATCGGAAGACTCAAGACGTTTTAGTTATGTTTAAAAGACAGTATGTTTATTAATTAAAGTTATGGATTTATGTAATGTTTTATGAAAGTTTTTATATTCCGCGAATTTTTTTTTATTAACTCTCATTATTAGAACTATGTAAATGAGTAAATCCAACGTCCAAATGTGAGGCACCGTTAACGGGGCCTTACAATACTTTTGTCTATAACGTTTTAGTGACACGTAGTCCCCATGGAAACCTTTTTAATTCATTTGACTCATTTTTAAATAAGTTTGTAAAGTTGGGGCGTATTCACCTGTTTTATTTGGATCGGCTTAAATACATCGTCCGAGGGTCTTTCCCGTTGCTATCTCGCACCTATAGTACGAGTATAACCTTTTGTTAGTCGGATATACAATCCGACTTAAGACCTTTAGTCTTTTTTATAATCTTTACCTCGATTATATTTTCTTTTGTGAACCTTTAGTTCAAATCTCTTTTTCTTTACTTTAAAACCTTTAGTTAAAAAGTTTCTTTTCTTTTATGAATTTAAAGTCTTTCTTTTAACTTATATTCTTTTATAATATACACCTTTAGTTTATTTCCTTTAAATCCTACGTTTCTTCTTCTTTAAGAAACGCATTATTTTATTTATTATTTAAAGATAGTTATTATTACTAAAATAATATTATATAACAAAGAAACATATAATATAATCACATTGATATATATATATATATATATATATATATATATATTCATAATACTTTCTTTTCTTTTCTTTGTTATCTTTTATTTTTCGAGATATCGAGTATATCCTCGACTTAGGGTTTTAAGCCTTTAAAAATTTTTATCATTATTTTATTCGGGCATTATGCCTTTCTTTCATGGCTTATAACAACCTTAGACGATCAAGCAGCACCTCAACGTCTTTTACCTTTCTTTTTCTTCTTGATCACACCTTCCTTCTCAACACTTTTTCCTATGCACGAACAACGATATACACCAATATTCCTCCCACATCGGCACGATCTATGAAGCGGGTCTTCGGGATGTCGGAATGGTAACACCTTCTTTGTCGAAATGTCGGTGGTATGTTGCATGGATATCGAGGAAACGTCGGTATTTGGGTGTGGAAATCGAGGAATTTGGACACGCACTTCGAGGTGATCGAGGGTACGATTTATGAAGCTTAGAGAGATGTTTAGAGAGAGAGAGAGAGATGAGAGAAGATTTGGGTGTGAAAAATGAGATGGCCGGAGTTGCGTTTTGTAGACATTTTTCTGGGACCCATCGCGATACGCGATGACCCTTTGGTCACCCATCGCGTATCGCGATGTAGAGTGGTGACCGGCCTTATAGGTTTGCCACATGGCGCCACGTGCCAGACATGGTGCCACGTGGCGGACGGTGTGCCACGTGTGGACACGTGTCAGGACACGTGTCGGAACACATGTCGGAGGTGTTAGACCACGTCATCACGATACGCAATGACGTAGGTTCTTTGGCGATCACGTATCGCCGTTGACCCTTTCTTTTTGCTTTTTGACCAAGCCCTTCGCGATACGTGATGGGCTTGTCCCTTGTCCCATTGCGTATCGCTATGGTACAGAAAGACAGAATTTTTCGTGTTAAACCCTAAGGTTTAGATTTTGACATTTTTTGATCCCTTGACTTTTGAACTTGGCAACTTTGATCCAAAATTTTCACGATGTTCCATCCTCCCCACCTTGAAATAAATCTCATCCTTGGGATTGCTTCTTTAGAATAAGTGGGGGTATTTCTTTTTCATCTCGGATTCAAGTTCCCAATTGTATTTGGGGCCTCTTCGTGAGTCCCACTTTACTTTCACGATTTTCAAAGTTCGTCGTTTTAATTTCTTTGTCTTTGTATCTTCAATTTGAATTGGTCGCTCTACGAATTTTAAGTTCTAATTTATTTCTACATATTATAAGGGCATAAACAAAGATTCATCGGCTAAGCACTTACGCAGATTCGAGATTTGGAATACATCGTGTATCCCTTGCATTTCCTCGGGTAGTCGCAATCAGTATGGAATAGTACCAATTCTTTGCAGAACCTCAAAGGGTCCAACGAATCGAGGACTTAGCTTTCCTTTCTTTCTGAAGCGAACTATGCCTTTCCACTGCGATGCTTTCAAAAGAACTCTGTCACAACCATTGAATTCCAACGGCTTACGACGGATATTGGCGTAACTCTTCTGGCGATCACGAGCCGTCTTAAGTCGTTCTCGTATTTGTAAGATTTTGTTGGTGGCTTCTTAGACTATCTTGGGTCCAGACAATTGATTATCTCCGGTTTCAGACCAACACATGAGCGTTCTACATTTACGACCATACAACGCCTCGAATGGTGCGACTTGAATACTAGTGTGATAGCTATTGTTATACAAGAATTCCATTAGGGGTAAGTGATCATCCCAACTTACACCTAAGTCTATCACACAAACGCGAAGCATGTCTTCCAACGTTTGAATTGTCCTTTCGTTTTGCCCACAAGTTTGTGGATGATAGGCGGTGCTAAGGTTTAACTTTTTACCCAACGCTTGTTGAAAGCTTTTCAAGAAATGAGATGTAAAATGATTGTCTCGATCAGAGATTATAGACCATGGTACTCCATGCAAAGCAACGATGTTGTTCACATAGATACACGCTAATCTCTCCATTGAGTACGATTCATTGATAGGTATGAAGTGAGCGGATTTTGTTAGTCTATCCACAATAACCCAATTTGCACTATGTTGTCGAGTCGTCTTCGGGAGTTTAGTGATGAAATCCATGGTTATTAACTCCCACTTCCAAATGATAAGTTCGGGTTGCTGAAGCAATCCCGATGGCTTTTGGTGTTCAGCCTTGACTCTTATACATGTTAGATATTTTGCAACATATGAGCGATGTCCTTTTTCATCCCATTCCACCAGTAGTTCGGTTTGAGATTTTGGTACATTTTGTCAATACCGGGTTGCATCATGTACTTAGACTTGTGAGCTTCATTCATTATCTTTTCACGCAAGTCCCCAATGATTGGTACCCAAATCCTATTACCGAGTCTAAGGATACCATTGTCACCTTTGACTAACGAGTCAATGGTGCCGTTACGTTTTTTGTCAGAGATTTTATTTTCATTGATCGCTTGAAGTTGAGCGGATTTGATTTGTTCAATAATATCGATTTGGAGTTCTAACCATAATGCTCGGACTCTTCTTGGCTTTTCATGTTCCTTACAACTCAAGGCGTCGGCCACAACGTTGGCCTTACCTTCGTGATAGACAATTTTGCAGTCATAGTCATTTAGAGTTTCCATCCAGCGTCGTTGACGCGTGTTAAGTTCTTTTTGTTCAAAGATGTGTTTCAAGCTTTTGTGGTCGGTATACACGATAAATCTTACTCCATAGAGATAGTGCCTCCATATCTTTAAATCAAAGACTATGGCGCCTAACTCTAGATCGTGAGTTGTGTAGTTCTTTTCGTGTACCTTGAGTTGACGAGAGGCATAAGCAATCACTTTCTTTCGTTGAATCAGTACGCATCCTAAGCCGGAATAAGACCCGTCACTAAATACAACGAAGTCTTTGGTACCTTCTGGCAAGGCCAGTATAGGTGCTTGAGTAAGCTTTTGTTTAAGTATGTCGAACGCCTCTTGTTGTTTAGTTCCCCATTCATAATGTTTTTGCGAATCAAAGAAGTTAGGGGAACGACTATACGAGAAAAGTTTTTGATGAACCTACGATAATAGCCGGCCAAACCTAAGAAACTTCGGATCTCGGTTGGCGACTTTGGGATCTCCCACTTAGAGATAGCTTCAATCTTAGTGGGGTCCACTTGAATACCATCGACATTTATGATATGACCAAGGAATTGCTCTTCGTGCAACCAGAACTCGCATTTAGAGAACTTGGCTTACAACTTCTCGTTTATAAGTATTTCAAGTAAAGTTTGGAGATGGTTTTCATGATCAACCTTAGACTTAGAATAAATAAGTATGTCGTCGATGAATACGATAACAAATTTATCTAAGTAAGGCTTTTAGATTCGATTCATCATATCCATAAACGCGGCTTGCGCATTAGTGAGACAAAATGGCATGATTGTGAACTCATAATGTCCATACCTCATTCGGAAAGCGGTTTTCGGGATATCTTCGGATTGAACTTTGAGTTGATGGTAACCAGAACGAAGATCGACTTTGGAAAAGAAGCTTGCGCCTTGGAGTTGGTCAAAGAGATCATCGATTCGAGGGAGTGGATAACGGTTCTTGATGGTGACTTTGTTTAACGCTCGATAGTCGATACACAAACGCATTGATCCATCATTATTTTTGAGGAAAAGTATCGGCGCTCCCCATGGTGATGAACTCGGTCGAATGAAGCCTTTCTCGAGAAGCTCGTCGAGTTGTTTCTTTAATTCCT
This sequence comes from Bidens hawaiensis, assembly GCF_021521415.1. Lineage (NCBI taxonomy): Eukaryota > Viridiplantae > Streptophyta > Magnoliopsida > Asterales > Asteraceae > Bidens > Bidens hawaiensis. The sequence goes on along the minus strand of NW_027497060.1, from coordinate 44,211 downwards.
TCATCTTAGTTGGCGCTAAGCGATACGGTGCTTTGGCGATCAGAGTGGTACCGGGAATTAGATCGATCCTAAACTCTACTTCACGATCGAGAGGGATTCCAGGAAGTTCGTCGGGAAAATATCGGCAAAGTCGGAGACAATAGGCACGTCCATTATCTCCTTCGGTTTGGATTCTTCGGTAACGTAAGCCATGAATGCTAAGCATACTTAATTCAAACATTTGTTAGCCTTAATCATGGAAATTATGCTAACTTGGCCAGCGTCTGTGTCCCATTTATTTCGAATAGTTCATTTATCAGGGGCTTGAAGTTCAACGGTTTTGCATTTGCAAATGATACGAGCTTGATTGTCGGATAACCAATCCATACCAAGTACAATATCAAAACCAGCAAGAGTCATAAGCAATAGTTGAATGGGCAGAATATAACCGGCTAAAAGGATTTTCCCATTTTCAAAGGCTTCGGAGATTTTGACTATTTCACCACTAGCGGTCTCGACGCTTAGAGTTTTATTTAGTTTTGTTAATGGTTCGTTTAATAGACTATAAAAGTTATAATCTATAAAACTTAAATTGGCACCAGAACCAAACAAAACCCTAGCATACGTGTCATTAACTAGGAACGTACCGGTGATGGTTTCCTGTATGTCGGCCGGTTTTCTGGCGTCTAGCATGAAGACTCTTGCATTGCCTTTCTTGGCTTGAGGGCTTCATTGGTTTGTTTTTTGGGCAATCAAAGCTCAGATGCCCCATTTATTTGCAGTTGTAGCAGGTCATATTCTTTTTCCAACAATCGGCCATTGCGTGGCCGGGTCTATGACAAGATTCACAAACAGTTGCGGTAGAGACGAAGCAAAACGACATTGCCCCCTATGGTGCTTTTTGCATGTCCTGCAGAACGGGGCATTTGAATTGAATCCAGTTTGGTTTTGATTTATGACCTTGCCCTTGAATCGGGCACTTCCTCCAGTCTTCCTTTGGTCATTAGTTGACACAATCTTCTTATCTAACTCCTTGTTGCGGACAAGGCCGCCCATGAGATAACAAGCTAACTCCATCTTGGAGTCGACAGTTTGAGGGAGATGAGACCTCACCATGTCGCAGATTTCCCGTGAAAATCCCCATATATATCGGGTGACTTTGCTGGACTCAGGGTTAACCAGCTGGGGAACGAGGCGACAATATTCGTGGAACTTAGTATTATATTCACGGAGGTTAGTTCCTATGACCTTAAATGATTGAGAAATTTGGTTTGGATTTGGTCAGTTTCATACATAGGGCAGAATTTCATCATCATCATCATTTCTTTGAATTCTTCCCACGATATACTGTACAGCACTTTTCGACCTTTACTCAATCAACGTATTCCGCCATTCTAATGCTTCGCCTTTGAACATTTGGACAGAGTATTGAATTTTCTCTTGATCGGAGCACTTGCTTATAATCACAATTGACTCCATCTCCTCGAGCCAGATAATAGTCGTAATAGCTCCCTTGTCTCCATGAAACTCCTTGGGTCCAAAATATTTAAAATCTTTAAACGAACAACCACCTATCTTTAGTTTCTTAAACTCTTGTCTAATACCATCATCAGCATTCGACTCATGAACACTCTCTTCAACATGGGACGGTTTTAGGCGAGATTTAATGGACTTACGAGAGGGTTCAACAGATTGTGAATGTTTAGATTGCCTAGATTGAGATCTAGCTTCGGTTTCAGCCCTAACGACTTCTTTTATCATTTGTTGGATTTGGTTCATATATTTGTCGGGAATTTTCTCTTCTTGTTCTTTCTCGTGATCTTTCCCTTTTTCTTTTCTTTTATCGGCTTCTTTTCGAGAAGATTCAATGTTATTAATTTGTTGTGACATTGTTCTTTTTCTTTTTCAACTTTTTCCTTTTTAGCTGAAATTTAAACAATATTCTCTTCTTAAAACACACACTTTATTTTTTTATTCATTTAACACACACACACACAGATATATATATATATATATATAGGGAGAGGATCATGAGAGAACTCCATTTTATGGAGAGAACTAGAGAACTAATAATGAAGTATTTTTAATTTAATTAAAAATATATTTTTAAATTTTTTTTTCTTTTATCCTTCTTATATGTTGTTATTCTTCACCACAAAAAAAATAATAAAAAATAAATAAATAAAATTAACGAGTAATGCATATATGCAATACACCGACTTTTTTATAATGCATATGTGCAATAGTGTGCATTTTGATATTTGAAATAGTGTTAAATAGCATATATATAGTTGTTTGTATTGTTTATTTGCAATAGTGTTATATTATATAGAAAAATTAATAAAAATCGATATAGTGCATATGTGCATTAGTGTTGTATTACATATATGCGATAATGTGTTTTGCATACAATTATTAGTGTCGTATGTGCATATATTCAATGGTTTGTATTGGATAAAGCAATTGTGTTGTATTATATGCAATAAAATACTATTGTATATATGCAATAGGCATTAGTGCACATATGCACTACAGTACTACACCGACAAGTTTTTTTTTAGGAACAATATCATCTTATTAGAAGGAGGAAAGAAAAAGAAATCACAAAATATTTTTTTAAAAATAGTTAAAAATAATTCTTTAATAGTTCTCTAGTTCTCTCTTTTAAAGGAGTTCTCTCTAGATCCCACCCCTATATATATATATCATGTAAAATATATATATGAATTATTACATCACATACACATATATATACATATATGCTTGATGTATATATATCTTCCTATCCATACGATTACAACGTAACACATATTACAAAAACAACACAGTTTCATCAAACACTAACAAGTCTCCCAACACAACATTCAGATCTCCCTTCATCTTCTTCAATCCTTGATAAACTTCTTCACCATTTTTGTCATTACACTTTCGCAGAAGTTTTTCTCCAATCTTTTTTTTCTTCTTTCCATCCACGGCAATTTTCTACCTTAAGTCATCGGTTTCATGCACAGCTCGGTCCAAATGCTCCTCTTGTGACTGAGGGATCTCGTTTGGGTATCCATACTTTGGTGGCGGATCACGGTACATCATCATGACCACGTCGTAGTGGTTCCTTGGGTTTGGGTATGGCGATGATGTTACGTCAGATCGGTAATTGAAGAAAGCTTCGGCAGCCTCATTCTGCTCACGGATTTCATTTGCTTGATCTTCAATTGATGGGATCTCGCCTTGGTATGGTGGGAAACTTGATGATGCTTTGTTCTTGAGTTCCTCGAGGTATTGAACATAAGGGTCCATGGAGCAATAAATTGGATTTTGGTGGGAGAATGGTTCTTCCATCAGTGTTATCACTTCATTGGGTTTTTCTGGGTACTCTTCTTCAGGGTCTTCTTCAGATTCTTCTTCCTCAGGTCCTCTTCCTCCATTAGTTGGGCAGTCTCCTTCAATATCAAAGGCATGCGAAAACTTTCATAGGGAATCATGACTCTCATTTTAGGCTTGCGGGATGGTCCTTCATAATTTATGGGGCGAGAATCAACAGAGTTAAAAGCAGATGTTCCGGTGTGCCACCTACGTTGGTCAGAATGGCATTGTATCCAATCGGACGAGCCTGACATAGGTTCCTCCTTGATCGGTCGGTTGGAGAGGAAAGTGTACGATGGATGGGGATTTGGCGGTTGATACGTTGGAACTTCAGATGGTTGGTACATTGGGATCTTGGAAGGGTAATATTTTGGGATTTCGGATGGGTGGTACATGGGTATGATTGACGGGTGGTAGCTTGAATGTCTTGGAGGATCATTTCTTGGCATGGGTGGACTATCAGGTAACTTTATTGGACATTGCTCGGTTCCAGGGAAATATATTGGCTTGGTTCGGTCAATGTATTGGTCTTGGTTGAAGAAATCCTCATAGTAGTCCTCGCTCATGTTATCCTTGGGTAGAGGTTCGGGTATTCCAGCCTTCTTTGCTTCACGTAAATAGTTATTCATCATCTTCATGAAAGACATCTAGTAAGCTGGGTGGTTTAGAGTAAGGAGGGAAAGAAAAGGTTACCAGCCTATCTTGTACCTATTCAAATAGAACAAGTAATACAAATATTTTTCCTATGTACTTGGATCGAAGCTTAGGTATTATCTTGTAATACCTAATTCATTAAGATCGATCACTCTGATACCAACCTTGTCACACCCTCATCTCAGGGCTAGGCGTATGACCAACAGTTGGTACCACATTTGTAAATATATCAGAGTTATGTGTTAAAGCGGAAGACTTTAGAAACATATGGATCTAAAATATAATATATACATTTACAAAAGACTGGAGTAAAAGTTCCCATTTAATGTTTTAAGGATTACTTGCTTAAATTTACAAAACCACCCTTCCTTTTATATTAAAGTTTAACAAAAAGATCCGAGCCATCGGATATCTTGTGCACTTCGTCATCCCAAGCTCTAACTTTGATCACTTGCAAAATGTTTAGAAAATACGTCAGCAACGCATGCTGGTGAATATGCTTACGCTAAACTATTTTCTTTTACTTGATCACCCCTCGAGACTACGTAGGTCTCGGCCCATCGTGGCTTAGGAATAATCAAGTCTTAAAACACCACAATTATAAACTCAAGTCTCTACACTAAATACCTCAGCGAACACAGCAGCGTTCGACTTATTTAAGTACATGTATTTATACACATGGTCATTGACTCCCCGCAGGAAAGCATCAATATGACTAGGTGTGGTGTGCCCACCATATATGTAAGGATCCAGACAAACGTATACTACAGCCTAAGGGCTAGGATTATACTTTTGTTTATAATGTTTTAGTGACACGTAGTCCCCATGTAAACCTTTTTAATTCATTTGACTCATTTTTAAATAAGTTTGTAAAGTTGGGGCGTATTCACCTTTTTTATTTGGATCGGCTTCAATACACCCTCCGAGGGTCTTTCCCGTTGCTATCTCGCACCTATAGTACGAGTATAACCTTTTGTTAGTCGGATATACAATCCGGCTGAAAACCTTTAGTCTTTTTATAATCTTTACCTGGATTATATTTTCTTTTGTGAACCTTTTGTTCAAATCTCTTTTTCTTTACTTTAAAACCTTTAGCTAAAAATTATTATTTTATTTTATAAATTAAAAGTCTTTCTTTTAACTTATATTCTTTAATAATATAAACCTTTAGTTTATTTCCTTTAAACCCTACGTTTCTTCTTCTTTAAGAAACGTATTCTTTTCTTTATTATTTAAGAATAGTTATTATTACTAAAATAATATTTTATAACAAAGAATCATATAATATAATCACATTGATATATATATACATATATATATATTCATAATACTTTCTTTTCTTTTCTTTTCTTTGTTATCTTTTATTTTTCGAGGTATCGAGTATATCCTCGACTTAGGGTTTTAAGCCTTTATAATATTTTATCATTATTTTATTTGGGCATAATGCCTACCTTTCTTGGATTATCACAACCTGAGACGATCGAGCAGCACCTCAACGTCTTTTACCTTTCTTTTTCTTCTTGATCACACCTTCCTTCTCGACACTTTTTCCTTTTCACGAACAACGATGTACACCAACACTCCTCCCACGTCGGCATGATCTATGAAACGGGTCGTCGGGATGTCGGAATGGTAACACCTTCTTTGTCGAAACGCTGGTAGTATGTGGGACGAATATCGAGGAAACGTTGGTATTTGGGTGCGGAATTCGAGGAATTTGGGCACGCACTTCGAGGTGATCGAGGGTACGATTTATGAAACTTAGAGAGATGTTTAGAGAGAGAGATGAGAGCATATTTGGGTGTGAAAAATGAGATGGCCAGAGTTGCTATTTATAGACATTTTTCTGGGACCCATCACGATACGCGATGACCCCTTGGTCACTCATCGCGTATCTCGATGTAGAGTGGTGACCGGCCTTATAGGTTTGCCACGTGGCGCCACGGGACAGACGTGGTGCCACGTGTTGACACGTGGCGGACGGTGTGCCACATGTGAGCACGTGTCAAGACACGTGGCGGACCGTGTGTCACGTGTGGACATGTGTCGGAACACATGTCAGAGGTGTTAGACCACGTCATCGTGATACGCGATGACGTAGGTTCTTTGGCGATCGTGTATTGCCGTTGACCCTTTCTTTTTTGCTTTTTAACCAAGCCCTTCACGATACGCGATGGGCTTGTCCCTTGTCCCATCGCGTATCGCTATGGTACAGAAAGACAGAATTTTTCATTTTAAACCCTAAGGTTTAGATTTTGACATTTTTTATCCCTTGACTTTTGAACTTGACAACTTTGATCCAAAATTTTCATGATGTTCTATCCTCCCCACCTTGAAATAAATCTCGTCCTCGAGATTGCTTCTTTAGAATAAGTGGGGGTATTTCTTTTTCATCTCGGATTCAAGTTCCCAAGTGTATTTGGGGCCTCTTCGTGAGTCCCACTTTACTTTCACGATTTTCAAAGTTCGTATTTTTAATTTCTTTGTCTTTGTATCTTTAATTTGAATTGGTCGCTCTACGAATTTTTAGTTGTCATTTATTTTTCATCTTTTAAGGGCATTGACAAAGATTCATCGGCTAAGAACTTACGCATATTCGAGATATGAAATGCAGAATTGTACTGTACCTGTGTATCATAATAATTTTTTTTGATATATAAGTTGGTGATTATTACAAATAACAGAAAACTTGGGGTCAAAAGTTGTAATCTCGTAATAAAATCTAAATTTGATAAATGATGAGTTTGACTTCTAAATGTCAAGGTTCAAAACTTTTTATGCAATGCAAATTTGTACTGTATCATAATAGTTTCTTCTGATATATAGTTTAGTGATTATTACAACTAACAGGAAAAATTGGGATGAAAAGTTGTAATCTTGTAAAATATCTGAATTTGATAAAGAATGAGCTTGACTTCTAAATGTCAAAGTGCATAACTTTATATTCAATGAAGAATTATATTCTAAATTGAATTTTAGAGGATTGAAAACCAAGTGAACAGATATATTTGTCAAGTAGAGTCTCAATAAATAAGTTAAGAAAAGAAAAACCTGTTATGGCTTGGAAAAATCTGGAGCTCAACATAATCAAGTGGTGCAACAGGATCAATTCTTCTTTCCATCTTCAACAACCTGACTCAATAAAATTCATAATTCGGCTTCCAATCAATTTCAATTCCTGAAATACTTCTACATAAACTCACTTTCAACAAGAATGCAAAACATCATACAAACAAATTCTTCAATTCAATAGTAACATCTCACTCCAAATTTGCGTACAGATCAACACTTACATCCATTCTAAACTCACACATAACATATCATCAACAAAATGAATCAATAAAATTCATAATTCAGCTTCCAATCAATTCCAACTCCTAAAATAACTCTTCATAAACTCACTTTCAACAATAAGGTAAACCAACATACAAGTAAATTGACTAGTTCAATACTAACATCTCACTCCAGATTTGCATAGAGATCAACACCTAAATCCATTATAAACTAACATATAACATTATTATCAATGATCATTAATAATAATAATAATAATAATAGTAATAATAATAATAATAATAATTTTAAACGTTGATATGTAAACAATTAAATAATATTATTAATAATTATTATAATAATAATAATTTGTCATGTGCATGATATGTAAACATCACATAATAATAATAATACACATGATCTGTAAACGTTACATGATCTGTAATCAGCTAATGAATACACAAATCTCAAATTGAACATATTAAACCTAAATCTTCAATCAATCTAATATCAAAATTCAATCAAAAGAGTTAAAAATAATAATATTACTACCAGGTGAAGATGAGAGAAAGAGATTTAGGGGTTTTGAGGCTTACGGCTACGTCGTATATGTATATATATATAGTAGATATAGTGTAGAGGGGCGATAGTAGTGGTGCTGGTGGTGGTGGTGGCCGTGGAGAGGGGCTATTTCGTTGCCAGCACTGAGGGTGGTGGTGGAGGCCATGGAGATGGTCGATAGGTCGTGATGGAGTTGGGAGAAATTAGGGATCTAAGGTTTGATTGGAATAAAAGATAGTATGTTTGAATAACAATAAAGTGGGTGGGTAATGACCCATGTAGGATCTATATTTTAGAAAATGGGTTAAAAAGTATGAGAATGAATGAGAGTGTGACAAGTGGCATGTAGTAGTAGTTATTAACTAGAGTAGTAAGATATGGGATAGTTGAAATTATTTTAAACCAATTTTCTTAAAAAGAATAGATGATTATAGCCACGTAATGTTGTCACATAGATGTTTATTGACAACTAGGCGTGTAACGTAATCATAGACTAACGGATGGTTAACTCCGTTGGTCGCGGACCGTTGATAAAAAATACACATTTAGTTGGGACCAATACTAGCAAAGAGTGAACTTGGGACTCTTATTTGCCAATAGGGCATAGTTGAAATTATCTAAAACCATTGTTTCTAATAAATATAAGTATTCTAAAGCACACTTAATCGTGTGGAATAAAAACCAAGCGGCGGGTGGGGGTTTGGGGTGTTAACGTGCAATACAACATTGATTGGGAACATTGCCCCTATCTCTAGGTACCACGAAGTTTTTATTGAAATGGAATAGCCATCTCGATGAAAAGGAAACAAATGAGAAATGGGATGACGCGGGAGAGTGGGAGCATCACACTCTAATGTGATATCGGAGGCGGGATGTCAAGATTGTGGAATCCATATCGTTCACCTTAAAAGTTTAAAGTGAAATTATCTTATAAACATCAAACAAAATCAAATTTTACATTTAACTTTGGGAAGCCTAGGAATATTATTAAAAGCACACTTGTAAGTCGTAAGCTAGTTGAGCTCAGGCTCATTTAACATAAGAGATACGAGCTTACCTCTTTCGACCTTTTCCAAAACTCAAACTCTACCAGATAGTAATTTGTTAACCTCAAGTTTTACTAGTCCTCGACTCGTTTATTGTTCATTACTTATTTTAATTATATACATATAGAGTTGTTTTTGAAATACCCCTAGCTTATGAGCTTAAAGAAGACTATAATCTAAGCTCGAACCTAATTTAGAACTCGTTGGGATCTACAAATTCGATGCTCATCAAAATATACAGGTGTTATGCTACCAACGACCAAAGTTGATACCGAGAACAAGGTTTCTACCAAAATACGAGGTTGTGTTACCTGGTAAACAATATTGCTATCGAGCAACATAGTTACTAACGCCAATGGGTATTCTACTGGAAGAAAAACTTTCCACCTTGGTTCTATCAAAGTAGTCGATGATTCGGTTGCAAGTCAAGATCCCGGTCAAAATTTGTTACGAGGTCTCGAGTCGTAATTTACATGTTAATAAAGAAACAAAAGTTGTGTCTATCATACACACAAAAGGTGTACGTTTAGCCCACAACAATGCCCCAAAGCACCTTGGCACCCCGGCCCCAGGGCGTTTCCTAAAAAACGCCACCCCCATTATTAATCCAATTAATCAAAGTTTTTTTTTCACAAACTCCAACCAATCAAATCTTTTATTTTATTAAAGTTTAGAAAAATAAACATTAATTGGGTAATGATTTAGGCTATGTGTAGTGGAGGAGCTACAAATTGGGCGAATTGCGACACGTGACGCCCGGTCAGCAAAGGATATGAATTTATTTTTTGGGTGTAATGGGGTTAGAACCCCTCTCTAGTGGCACGTCACCATTTTTTATTATTTTCTTTTAATAATTAAACTAAACATATAAAAACCTATTAAATTAAATAATTAAATAGAAATACATTAAAATTAAAAAAGAAACATTAAAAAAAATATATGACAAAAAAAACTAATATCCATAATATTCGTGCATTTTTTCCTCGTTGTTGCAATAATGCGGCCTCTTCGTGTAACCCGTCCGCTTTAAGTGATTCGTAGTCTTCTTTCATTTGTCGTAGTTGAAGCGTCTGGGCTAGCATTCCGTGATATTCGTTATTTGCTTTCATTTCGTTTCCAATATTCACGACGTGTTTCGACCGAACAGCTCATTTAGATGTTCGACTTCTTCACTTGCCGCGGGGTTGAATAGTGACGACGATGAACCCTCCCCGTTATTTGTATTATTTTTTCTTGATCTCCTGCGGGGTCAAGCCAACTCAGGTACTTGGGTCTTCGTCGTCGTCTAAATTAACCGCGTCGTGTTCGTCAACGAGGTTAAAGTTACGAGCATCGGAGGGTTGTTTGGTGTGCTGGGATTTGTCGAGGACGATGTCCTCGACTTTTTTGAAGGCCGGGATGATAAGCCGGCTTGTCGAGTGACCGAAACGGTGGGTGCCTCGTTCCATTTCGCGCATAGACCTAGATTTTCCCAGCATTTTAGTTGCTTGAACGCTTTCCCGAACCGCCCTTCGGTGTGCCCTTGAGATCGAAAGTTGCTTAACGCTTGGGATTGGATGTCGGTGTCGTTTTGCCAGCTACGCCAACCGGTCCCGCGCAAACGGTTGTATATCTCGGCAAATTTTTAGCAATCCGAATTAAGTGTAACACCCCAGCTAAAGAGAAAACGCCTGAGTGTGACGTACAAATTGCTCAAAATACATGTGACACTATTATGTGACAATATTATCATTAATTAATTCAAACATCAAGTACACAAGTTTGTAACAAGAAATACATGGACAATACAAGAACAATGTAACAACTTGACCATTTATTGAAATAATCTAAGTTCTAATGTCTTCTTCTTATGTCAACTTCTATAGATGTATTGTAGCACATATATATAAAATAATGTCAACTAAATGAATAGTTGGTGAGTTCACACAAGTTTGATATAAGTACATTAAAATCATACAATTCCATAGACAAGTGCAAATGAGCAAGTAAAGTCCTTTTCAGTTGGGATTGTGGACCAACATACTCATATAAGTGCAAGTAAGGTCCTTTCCAGTTGGTATTTTGCACCAACGTACTCAGATAATGAGGCCCTTTTCCACCATAACAACAAATGTCTTGAGCACAAAGGGGGGGGGGGCGTATGATCATACTAACTTGAAGTAATCCATGCACGTAATCTTTTAGCAAGTAACAAGGAAACACACAAGTCCATGTAGCGAATTGTAGTTTGTAATAAGAAATAATAAGCAAATGGGTTTGAATACGATATATATTCTACCCCCAAAATATGTAAAAGCGTTAAAAAAGGGGGTGTGAGAAACTCACCTTTGAGATTAAAGCTAAACTTGGAATGACAACCGAAAGCACGCTAAAAAAAATGATCGATCGAACCTCACAAACTATAAATAAACAAAATATAACAATTAAAGACTAACTAACAGGATTGTAAAGTTTAAAGAATACTAAATTAAATGAATAAAAAATAAGATAAAAACAAGAAAAAGATCAAAAAAGAAGATGAAATACAAAATTAGTTTTTGGACAGGAAACTGTTCTGTTTTGTTTAAGGTATTTAAAATATTAAAAATTATTATTATAAATCAAGAGTTTCCAGCCTACTAAATTAGAACGTTTTGAACAACTTTCATTTAGAAAAGTTTTACAAATTCATAACCTAAATAGGCCAAAACAGGCATGTAAATCAGAGGGTACGAATCTGCGCACTGTTTATAAAATATTGATTGCGAATTCATACGAATGAATTAAAATGCGTAAAAATAGTTTTTAGAATCGTATTTCAATGAATTGTATCATAGAATCTGGTATTATTTCACTTTTTCAGTTTGTTATGAACAAGATATGCCTAATTCTTTGACAACTATATCTAATTTCAAAATTGAAATATTGCTAGAAGCAATATTTTAGTGATTTCGAAAAGAATTTTGATGAAATAAAATTATGGAATATTTTGGATATGATTATACAACATTTATGAGCATATATCGTTAAAAATCCTTGGGTCATTTGAATAAAAAAAATAAAGATTCAAAACAGATAAATAAAGATGTACGAACGTTTCAAGTGTGACCATCGTGTAATCGATCATCTCCTTGGGTTCTTTGTCTCGTCCACCCTATTCACCATAGTGTAAGGGTTATGTGGATTCCTAAACATGATTGTGTTATGGTTATGTGACCATTTCATTAACTGGTATGAACAAGAATTAAAATAAATAGAATAAATCGAAGAAGACTTGAATAATTAAAATCTGTAACATTTCCAAATTTTCCAAAACATATGATGGAAAATATAAAATAAGAAAATGGAAATACCCCACTTTGAATAAGTGAAAAGATGGGTTCATCCCACACTGAAAGATTGAAAATATGGAATTTCCCACATGGGTATAAATATGGAAGGGAATTTGATCCCACATGGAAACTTGAAAGAAAATGGAAGCTCTTTATAAGGAAATGAGTTTCCATAATAATATTATTATATGATAAGTCACTCTCAAGTGGTCCTAGTGGAGGGTGCGTAAGCACCCGACAAGCAGGCGCAAGGGCACGTGCTCGGGCGAAGTGCGATGGGCGCAATGTGGCGCTTTGATGGCGCACTTTGCACTTCGCACGCACGCATCGCCACCTTAGTATTATTTTTGGAAATTTAAAATTTTTTAAAATCAACCCATCGCGATACGCGACCAGTTTGGTTAGCCTCATCGCGTTACGCGATGACATGTAGCTTATCCAGAAGCTTACGTGTCCATCGCGATACGCGACGTGGAAGTTACGTAGACGTGCGACGTCACTTGACACACGTTAGAATGGGGATGACTCATCAACCCATCGCGATACGTGATGCCCTATTATTGAACCCATCATGATACACGATGGGTCAGAAAATCAGCTATAAAAGGGGGCAAAATCAGCCTTCATTCCTTGCTCACAAGTTTCTTTCTCTCTCAAATTTTCTTAAGGATGTTGGTATAATACCCAAGTGGTCGTAACGACATTCTATCCGATCGAAAGAAGCTTTTTATACACGAATCCAAAAGCTCTACCTGAATAAGATAAGACATTGTGCCATCGTGTAAAGTTTCTAATCTCGTGATTATCGTTATGATTATGAGTTTATATTAACTTAGTTATACTGCATGGTATTTAACCTAGGTGCTTAATACCAGGAAGCTCATAAACCGTAAATTTGCAAGGTGAGACATTCAAGTTTTTGTACCACTCACATTTGTGTGAGACAACTGTTTTTCCGACACTGTTATGATGATTTCAAAACCTATAAAACTCATGGCAGATGGTCTAAAGGTTTTCAAATATATTTTTAAAGTATTTTAAATACATTACAGTGATTAAGTCTCTGTAGAATTACGAGATGATTACTACTGGTATTGTGGGGTTTTGTATACAAGGCTTACCTACTGGGCTATTACACGTTACTTATTGGACAAGTGTTAGCCAATAAGTAATATGACCACAATAATAGATAGGTCGAGTGACAAGTAATTTTCGGTAATTTGTAAGCAGGCAGATATAAAAACATCTTAATGTTGTAATTGTATATATATATATATATGTCATTATAAATGAATGTACTCACCAGTATTTTCTGCTGATCAAATATTTGTAAAATACATGTTTCAGGTGAGATGATAAAGATAAAATGAATGATGCCCACGGGCCTTCCAGCTTAAATAAGTGGCTTATCACCAGAATAAAGAAACATGTTTTTTTTGTCAAATAGGGTTTATCCCTATAAAACATTTGTAAGGATATAAATGAGTTTTACCCAACCAGATGAAATGAAAATCATGGTGTTTTACACCATGATGATTTTTCCTAACTACGGTCCTAATGAATTTTTCCACTGCTAAATAATAAACACCGATACCACCACTGGTGTCCACGGCTCCCCTCCCGGGGTATGGGTTCGGGGGTTGTGATAGAAGTGGTACCAGATCCACTGGTTTAAGCAACATTAGTATTTTGTTAATACATATTCTTAAACATAAGAGTTAGGAAATCAACATGTTTACTTCTGTGTTAATTATACGGATAAGATTCTAGCCATAAATATTATATGATTTATTTTAGATTTCGTTATTAGTTTTAATTAATGGCATAAGTAACTTAATTGAAGCATTCAAAAAATATATCCATTACCAACATGAATATGGAAATAGTAAACCCAATAGATAGAAATTAAAGAAACACAAATGAATCCATGGTATTTCAAAAATCAAACACCTTCAAAACCAACCTTAGAAAAAGAAAATACTTGGAATAGCTAAGAAAAAGAAAAGGAGAAAGAGACAAGAAATTTGTGTAAAACAACTACAGCCAGAACCACAACTCACAACCACATGGAGCTGCATAGAAACCCATATCAAAGAGGATAAATAAATGTCTAGATGAGTGTGAAATATTCCAATAGGCAACCAATAATAGCAACGTCTATCAACCCTCCAGCCCACAATTAAAAAGCTGAAAATCAAGAAGTTGATATTTTCCCGACGAACAATCAAACCCAGGCCGGTTAGAAAAATGATGAATAAATGATTGGCAGTTCCACATTATGATAAAAATCCCTATGCACCTTATTAACCCTTAAACTCCGAACAACCCATTTCTTAAGTTGGAATAAACACAACTAAATCTCTAGCAAGTATACTTAAGGAAACATGTGGGGCTAAAAATCAAGATATAAGATTACAAACAAAACGGAGATAAAGTCTGAAGGCAATCGACTGATGGACATTAAGCAAAGCTTTACTTAGAATTATTACGATAAAAATATCATACATCTAAAAGAACCACTAAAACATATTATTATAATTATCGTATTTTGCTTTCCGGTATAGGTAAAATATATAAAATGTAAAATAGAAATGATACATATAAATAAAGTAAAATTCGCAATGATCAACAATTTTAAGTTTGATATTCATAAGAGAAGATAGAGTTATTAGGTTCTAAGTAAATTTACTTTCAATGAATATGACAGGATTCAATAGATTGGTTAGCAGCCAATCATGAGCAAATCCTATGTAATAAGAATTATGTTGAGATTTGTACGCCAATATGAGAGATTATTACAATTTCAAGGAGACAAGGTTTCTAAGCCTATAAAGTTCAAGAAAGCAACAAAACTACCTGAAGGAAGTAAGGCATAGTATATATGATTTCTGTAATTATTGTTGCCAAAAAAAAGGAACTAAAAAAAATTTTGATAGTATTAGAATATGCTGATGTCTTTTCAAGAGATTTACCTGGACAATCACCAGATCGAGAGATTAAATTTAGAATTTATGTCATACCTGAAGTAGCGCCAGTTGCTAAAGCACCTTATCGTTAAGCACCAACAGAAATGCTAGAATTAAAGAAGCAATTAAACGAATTTCTAGAAAAAGGATTTATAAGACTAAGCTCATCACCTTGAGAAGTACCAGTGTTGTTAAAGTTGAATCGATAAATATGTGTATCGATTATAGAAAACCGAATAAGGTCATAACTAAGAATCGGTATTCCTTATCAAGAACTGATGATCTATTTTGATCAAATCTTAAGGAGCTCGATAAATTTCTAAAATCAATTTACGTTCAGGATACAATCAATTAAGGAAAATAAAAGATTAATAACTTCTAGTAACATTATTCCATGATAAGTAAAAATCTATACAAGTAAGGAAATTCTAAATTTTAAACCCTAAACCAAGAAAATCGGTGTCAGCAATGAAATATTGAAGCAAGTAACCAAGTCAACAACAATATAGATGACCAACAAAGAAAGATTAAGAATGTATTTGAAATATTAGGGAACAAGATATTCTTAAGACTATTTATAAATCGAGACATGGTCACTACAAGTTTACAATAATGTCGTTTGGTTTAACCAATGCCCAAGGTACATTTATGAATATGATAAATCAGATATGTAAACCATATTTGGATAGATTTGTAATCGTATGTATAAACAATGTACTTATTTATTCCAAAACTAGTTATGAGCATGTCAAACATCTTCATACTCTTTTGACACTTTTGAGAAAATAAAAGCTTTATGCTAAATTCTCAAAAGTGTATATTTTGAAGTACAATTTCTAGGTCATTTGAGTAACAACGAAAATATTCATATGGACCCTACCAAAATAGAAACTATGGGAAGTTCCTAAAACTCATACAGAAATCATAGTTTCTTAAGATTAGCAGAATATTATAGACTTTTCAAAATCTTCCTCGAATAGAAGTCTTGTTAACAAAGTTAACATGCTAGAATGTCAAATAATGAACCAGGCAATAAGAAGATTTTGAAAAAAAAAATGCAAAAGTTAGCGGATACCCTGAAACTCGCCTTACTAGAAGAATTGAAAATTTCACCGTTTGTTGTGATACTTCCAAATCAGGATTGGAATGTATGCTAATGCAATATGAAAAAGTTATGCATTCAGAAAACTGGATAAGCATGAAGAAAATTATACAATACGTGATCTAGAATTAGGAGCAATAAATTTTGCCCTAGAGATCTAGATGCATTATAGTATGACAGTAAACCTTTGGTATTCACAGATTATAAAAGTTTAAAATATATTTTAGCAAAAGGAGCTTAACCTAAGGTAAAGACGCTCTATGGAAAAATCTTAGCAAGTATAAAATTTAGTATCATTAGCCTAATATGATGGCAAATGCTTAAAGCAGTAAGCATCATGAGAAAATCAAAACAAGTGTATGCTGTTAAACTAAATATGCAGATTGATTTAATAGAGCAATTAATAAACACTCATGAGGCAGTTACTACTAATGATACTGAAGGATTAAAAGAAATAAAAATAGAAACTGATAATAATGGAATTTGGAAATTCCAAGAAAAGAAGAATCTGGATACTTACCCAAAGAAATCTACGAGAAAGGATTCTCAAGGAAACAAATATACGATACGTCATAAAGGAATAAGATGTATTATGATGAAAGAAAATCTATTGGAAAATTAAGTATCAACATATTCAACTTGTTCGCAAGTGTAAAGCTGAACATCACAAGCCATTAGGATTACTTCAACAAATTAGATTTGTCAAAATGGAAATAGGAAATTAATAACAATGGGATTTGTTAATTACCTATGGCAAGAAGAGGTAATGGCACAATCTGGATGATTATGGATAGATTAATAAGGACAACTCATTGTATACCAATGAAGGGAACTTTTAAATAGAAAATTAGCTAAATTATATGTAGACAGGTTTGTCTCATTTTATGGAGTTCTATTATCCTCAGTATTTGATAAAGATAATCGGTTCACTTCTCATTTTTGGAAGAATTTCCAAATAGCTATGGAAACAAGAATAAACTTAAGCATAACATACCATACAAAGACTAATGATCAAAATGAAAGGACCATACAAACATTAGATTACATGCTAAGAGCATGTGCAATAAATATAGGGGAAATTGGAATAACCATTTGCCACTAGTAGAAATGGTTATCACTTATGCATTAATGCTACCTCATTTAAAGCACTTTATGGACAAAAGTGTCAAAATTCCAGTATGTTGAGCAGAAATATGAGAAACAGATGCTTAAATTTAAAAATATGGAAAAACAACAAGGGATCATCATAAGAGTTATACAGATCATCTACGCAAGCCAATAGAAATTCGAGATTTGAGATAGAGTATTACTGAAAAAGGTCTCCATGGAAATGAGTATTTCAATTCAGAAAGAAAGGAAAGTTGAGTCCAAGGTTTATTGGACCATTCCAAACAATTAAACGATTACTGTCAGTAGTTAATCAGCCAAAGCTGATATACAAAATTACTGATACATAATGAACAAGGGAAAGTTGTCATCATTACACAAAGGATATAAGAAATAAATCATGATTAGCTAAAATGTTAATCAAGAAGAATGGTTCAAAAGAAGACTGAATCGAAAATGTAATCTAGTTAACATCAGTAAAAGTTTAGAATACAGAAGTAAGGTAAATAATTAAACACAACTAGCCATTGTGCTTAGAAATTCACAATTACTTATGATGGTCTATATCATTTACTGACTATATCAATTACATATGCAGAAAAGTTAGAATAACCTCTCTTAAGGATCTCGAGGACGAGATTTATTCCAATGTGGGGAGAATGTAACATTTTCAAATTTTCCAAAACATATGATGAAAAATATAAAATAAGAAAATGGAAATACCCCACTTTAAATAGTGAAAAGATGGGTTCATCCCACATTGAAAAATTGAAAAATATGAAATTTCCCACATGGGTATAAATATAGAAGGGAATTTGATCCCACATGAAAACTTGAAAGAAAATGGAAGCTCTTTATAAGGAAATGAGTTTCCATAATAATATTCTTATATGATAGGTCACTCTCAAGTGGTCCTAGAGGAGGATGCGTAAGCACCCGACGCGCACGCGCACGGGCACGGGCTCGGGCGAAGTGCGATGGGCGCAATGTGGCGCTTTGATGGCGCACTTCACACGCTCGCATCGCCGCTATAGGACCGCCTTAGTACTTTTTTTGGAAATTAAACTTTTTAAAAATTAACCCATCGCGATACGCGACCGGTTTGGTTAGCCTCATCGCGTTACGCGATGACATGTAGCTTATCAGAAGCTTACTTGTCCATCGCGATATGCGATGGACTCCCAAAGTGACCCATCGCGATACGCGACGTGGAAGTTACGCAGACGTGCCACGTCTCCTGACACACGTTAGAATGGGGATGACTCATCAAACCATCGCGATACGTGATGCCTTATTATCGAACCCATCACGATACGCGATGGGTCAGAAAATCAGCTATAAAAGGGGGCAAAATCAGCCTTCATTCCCTGCTCACAAGTTTCTTTCTCTCTTAAATTTTCTTAAGGATGTTGGTATAATACCTGAGTGGTCGTAACGATATCCTATCCGATCGCAAGAAGCTTTTTATACACGAATCCAAAAGCTCTACCTGAATAAGGTAAGACATTGTGCCATCGTGTAAAGTTTCTAATCTCGTGATTATCGTTATGATTATGGGTTTATATTAACTTAGTTATACTACATGGTATTTAACCTAGGTGCTTAATACCAGGAAGCTCATAAACCGTAAACTCGCACGGTGAGACATTCGAGTTTTTGTACCACTCACATTTTTGTGAGACAACTGTTTTTCCGACACTGTCATGATGATTTCAAAACCTATATAACTCATGGCAGATGGTCTAAAGGTTTTCAAATATATTTTTAAAGTATTTTAAATACGTTACAGTGATTAAGTCTCTGTACAATTACGGGATGATTACTACTGGTATTGGGGGTTTTGTATACAAGGCTTACCTACAGGGCTATTACACGTTACTTATTGGACAAGTGTTAGCCAATAAGTAATATGACCACAGTAATAGATACGGTCGAGTGACAAGTACCTTTCGGTAATTTGTAAGCAGACAGATGTAAAAACATCTTAATGTTGTAATTGTATATATATATATATATATATATATATATATATATATATATATGTCATTATAAATGAATGTACTCACCAGTATTTTCTGCTGATCAAATATTTGTAAAATACATGTTTCAGGTGAGATGATAAAGATAAAAGGAATGATGTCCGCGGGCCTTCCAGCTTAAATAAGTGGCTTATCATCAGAATAAAGAAACATGTTTTTTTTTTTTGTAAAATAGGGTTTATCCCTATAAAACATTTGTAAGGATATAAATGGGTTTTACCCAACCAGATGAAATGAATATCATGGTGTTTTACACTCTGATGATTTTTCCTAACTACGGTCTTGATGAATTTTTCCGCTGCTAAATAATAAACACTGATACCACCACTCGCGTTCACGGCTCCCCTCCCGGGGTATGGGTTCGGGGGCTGTGACAAAATCATACCTTTGAAATGGAAAAATAAAGAAATAATTCTCTTGAACTTTTCAAAGAGTGGTGCAAAGAATGAAAGAGGTTATAGTGAGTTCTTATTTATACTAAAATAAGTAGGTTACTCTTAAGAATATTTTAATAAAAAAATTGATTAGGATAGTGCTTTGGGGAAAGAGGTTTGACCAAAACTTAAATGGTGTAGGAAGATATTTTTCATCTTTTAAAAATAAATAACTTTAGGTAAAAATAAATGTGATAAAAATAAATGTGACATAACTAAATTTAAAGGACGTACTTTAGTTATGCATCAATAATATTATTTATGTGATATCAATCATTAGTGTTATAATTTTTATTTATATATATATAGTAATGATTAATATTATTAAATAACTTTAGAAAGAAAAACTATTACGTATGAAATATGTAACATATGGGTATATGTATAATTAACCGAATCACATCGAAAATTTAAAATGGGTCGGGTTTTTTAGTTTGAAAATTAACGAATGTTACATTAAGGCCTTCCGGTGGGCTTGAACCGCTTCTTTACCCCGGTAGTCTTCGTGTTTACCCGTTAGCGAAAGCCAAGCTTCAAAAACTTTCCTATAAATATCCTGGCGGCTTGAAAGTTAGCTACAAATTAAATTATTTGTCACAATTAGTATACATTTCTAATAAACACTAAATAAAGTTATATAAATAGTTAATATTAAAAAACTTACTGACGTCGGGATCCTCCGAAATGACGATCCAAGCCCTTGCGAGGGCTACTTCCTCCTCCTCGGTCCATTGCTTGTATGGATCACGACGCGCCATTGGCTCACCCCGGTTATTTTTTTTTTGTGTTTACGAGACGACTTTTGGCTTGAACCGGAGGCCCATGTCGTCTAAGTCTCCGGCACCGTCTCCGGCTCCGGTTGGGTAGACCCGAATGCCGCCATGAGGTTTTGGGGCATGGGGTAGTTGACATACATGTTTAGGTTCGGGCCAGCAAAACCAAATGGAAAATTTTGGTTTGGTTGGTTTCGGGTGTTCGGGGGTCCATTGCATGTTTACGTTCGGTTGGTTTTGCGAACCGTGGAATTGACCGAAAAAAGGGAATGGGTGGTTCGGTTTGGTTCTAGGATTCATTTTTGTTGTATTTTTGAAGAATTTGGTTATGTGTAGCGTATATATAGGATATGAGTTTAGAGAAGAAGGGTATATGTGTATATATATATATTGTTTAACTTAAATTTATTTTTTTACATTTGACCGTTTCCATCGGTCATATTATTATTATATTATTATTTCATTTCATCAAGTAGCGACAATTACCCCCCCCCCCTTAGGGCCGTCTCCGAAAATACAAAAAAAAAAAAAAACCAAGGCCCAGGACATAAAAAACAAAAGGCCCTAAAATACAAACATATGTTTTTTTAGTAAAATGTATCTTTGCATTCTTCATAATTTGTGTATTTCTCAACTCTTCTACTTTTCTCTTTTTTTGATTTTGACTACCGGATAAGTGTTTAGATTTAGGAGGCATAATATCTTAAAAACAAATATTAACATAACTATTAACTATCAGTAATCAATTGTCCAACCGATAAACTCATAAAAGTTAATAAATATTAAATTATTTAAAATAAAACTTAAATAAAAATTAACATAAAAAACAAGATATTTAAATAAGTAATAAGTAATAATACTAATAAACTATAACTTCATGTTCTCACCACTAACTCACCTCACAATTATATTCCTTTTCCTTGAAGCCTTGGGACTGTCAACTGTGGAAGACGATTCCAACCAACCGAACACTCGAAGTCTTGAACAAATGAACAATTGCAAATCAATAATAGCAGATGAAAAAAGAGTGAAGTACCAAAGAAATCTGGTCGTCGGAGCCGGCGCCGTGACCAACAAAAGCTCTCAAATCGCCGGTCGTTCCGTGACCTGTTGTTCCGCGTGACCCGTCCGTTCAGCCAATCGGCCGTTCACAATCAAACCTTACAGGTTTTCTTAATTTTGTTAATGTTATTATAACAAATGGATCTTTTAATACATATAGGCTTAAAATACATATATATACAATTTTTTTTTGAAAATTTCATAGACCCTTAAAGAAAGGTGGGCCTGGAGCCAGTGCCCTCCCTGCCCTGCCCATGGGCCAGGCTTGCTCCCGTTTATCGCCTCTAAAATCGCCGGGGGCGGTGTTCTCGTTGGCCATCGCCCAATTTCGCTCAAAGACCACGCCCATTACGGGTGGCCTTAAGGGGCTTAATCCATATAATGACATGGCACAATATGACTTGGTAGAAAGTCCATCTACAATTGGTCTAAAAGAGGGCGTTTGAAACGTAAACCCAAAAGGAAAACATAAGCATAACACCTACTACCCGTAGACTGAAATGAATCTACCTACCACTTCCCACCAAACCCCACCCAGCATCACTTTATATATTCCGTGCTTCTGTTGCCAATCCAGTTTATCATTATTACCTAATTTAACCTTGTCACCAAACAATACCATGGCTGCTGCTCAACACATTTCTGGCATTTGTTTCACTGAGCGTTCATCAGCACTCGCTTTTGACTCCGTCAGATCAACATCCATCTCCTTTAAGCTCAACGGCGGAAATCATCTATCAATCAAGTATATATATATATATACATATACACTTCCTTTTCTTCTTTCTCTTAATCCTATTCACTTTGTAATGCTGCTTCGATTTCGCATTCACACTTGCTACTTTATGTATTTAGTATTAATTCGCAGCATACAGATCTATTCTCATGTTTTCTATCTGCCAATGATTTTATTCATTAATTATTTAATTGATTAGGTTTAGACAGTTAGTTATATTTGATCATCATTTGTAATTCAACTATTATTTGCTAATTAGCACCTTCAATTTCTGCTTCTGGTTTCAAATTATCCAGTGATATATAGAGTACATGAATTATTACTCCACAAAACCTTCGTTTAGCTGCTAAAAGAAAGAAATCTCTTTGAATGAAAACATACCTAGAGTTTTATCATGCTAAGTTTAACTCCAATCAGTTTCACCGAGTTTGATCTAAAGATATTTTCAACCACTCTATTGGTGGTACCAATTTGGGGGAGACCGTGCTGGATGCCATCCTTTTGCATTTGCATTTGTTAGGTTAATAAATCAACAAACATGAACAACGAATTCTCTTCCATACGGATGAACATGAACAGAGGTTGTGTTCGAGAACATTCGACAATGTGTTCATTTAAATTTTTTAGCATCTATTAATTTACGTTTGCTCATTAAATGTTTTTTAAGCACCTTAATTTATATTTATTATTTGTTTTGGTGATTATGTGTAATTCTTGAGTTTAAGAATGTTGATTTTTTTACTTTTCTAGTTAGTATTTGTTTGTTTGTGTCCGTTTATGAAACTAATTAGCGAACACGAGCAAATTCATTTACTTAATGAACAAACACGAACAATAAGTTTTGTTCGGTAATATATTTACGAACCATCCGTTTGTTTGTTCAATGCTTAACAAAAATATATGAACAAGGTCTCATTTGGCTTGGTTTTGGTTTGTTTACAACCCTAATTTTTATTTTGGACTATGGAATATAGATCTTTGGAGACTAAAAGACTTCACAAGTCTTCTACAGTTTGTTCAGCAGTAAATATGGATGTTGATACCACTCTGAGCCCTAGAGTCAACTCTGTAAAGCCTTCGAAAACCGTGGCTATAACCGACCAAGCAACTGCACTGGTAGAAGCTGGTGTTCCCGTCATTCGTTTAGCTGCCGGTGAACCTGATTTTGACACCCCTGCTGTTATTGCTGAGGTGGTTCATCTAATAATATTCGTCTATTATTCATTTTTCTTTGCTGTAGTTGAAATAATATTCTTTTTAATCTTAAATAGGCTGGAATAAATGCAATTCGTGAAGGTTACACACGGTATACTCCAAATGCGGGTACCCTAGAACTTAGAACTGCAATATGTAAGAAACTAAAGGGTACGCTCCAATGCTCCATCATTTGAGTCATTACAACAATGTTGCATTATAGTTTATATCTGAAATATTTTCGTTCGCTTCTTATTGTAGAGGAGAATGGTATTTCTTACACACCTGACCAGATTGTGGTTAGTAACGGGGCAAAACAAAGTATTCTACAAGCAGTCCTTGTTGTTTGTTCGCCGGGAGATGAGGTCAATTGCTGTTTACTGTTTGCTAAAATATATAATAATAATAATAATAATAATAACAATCGTCATCCGTTTTCAGGTTATAATTCCAGCTCCCTTTTGGGTGAGTTACCCTGAAATGGCAAGATTGGCTGATGCAACACCTGTGATTCTACCTGCAGGCATCTCAGAAAACTTTCTGCTAGACCCGAAGCTTCTAGAATCTAAGATAACTGAAAAGTCAAGACTGCTAATTCTTTGTTCTCCATCTAACCCAACAGGCTCGGTTTATCCTAAGAAATTGCTTGAAGAGATCGCTCGTGTTGTTGCAAAGCATCCAAGACTCTTGGTATATTCATGATATTTCAATCTCAGTTCTTACTTCAGCATGATTTGTTTAAAAGAGGTGCCCAGATTGACGGGTCAGGCAGGCTGGGTCGGGTCGGGTCGGGTCGAAATATTCATTTATCAGTATGGGTCATAAGGGGTTGGGCTGACCTGCAAACCCCTTAACTGAAAGATTGTTGCTTCAGTTATGTATGCATTAGTTATGATTATAAAAGTTTTTTATATTACAATAATAATCTAATTGTTTGAATTAAGAACAGTTTTTTGAACGGCAAATGCCAATTCACCCATTCTTTTTTACAGGCTTGAAAACGAACTGAACATTCAGTGAATAGTTTGTAAATCGTTTGGCTGGAAGTTCATTATGTTCGTTTATTTGATAAGAACGAAATATGTTCATGAACGCTCGTTCATTTGAATTCCTTGTTCATTCGTTTTTGTTCATTTACGTTCATTTGTTTGCGTTTGACTAAGTTCATTCGTTTACGTTCGTTAATATATTCGCTTAATTTTTTTAGGTCCATTACAATTTAGTCTACTTTTAATAAATTTTTTTGCACAATACATTGTTCACATTTACTTTTAATTGGTTTTAGCTCACTTAGTGTTTTCATCTATGTTCAGTTATGTTTGTTCGTGAACCGTTTGTTTATATCGTTAACGAACGAACAGGAACATGCTCAGTTTCTTAACGAATGGACACGAACTAGAAACCCCGTTCATTTAACTGTTCGTGTTTGATTGTTTGTTTGGTTAAAGTTAAACGAACAAACATGCCTCGTTTGTGTTTGTTTGCTTTGTTTACAGGCCTAATTGCACATTCGCCTTTTAGCTAAAATTTTATTTGACCCGTTGGAGATCAAACACAGTCAGAATTAAACCCATTCATAATTACTTTTAATAACATGAACCTTTGTTGTTGGTTCTGTTCAGGTACTTTCTGATGAAATATACGAGCACATAATATATTCGCCAGCTGTCCACACGAGCTTTGCATCTTTACCTGGAATGTGGGAACGGACACTAACAGTTAACGGGTTCTCTAAGGTATACAGTTACATTATCAGTTTCATTTTGTATAAACACTCCCAAAAAGTGTATTATTTCATCAATGATCATCAATGAAATATCATATACATTTGGGTAGGCTTTTGCAATGACTGGCTGGAGACTTGGATACATTGCTGGTCCTAAACACTTTGTGGCTGCGTGTAATAAAATTCAAAGTCAGGTAAATAATGTCACATTAAACCTACTTTAATATTTAAGTATTCATTATAATATATTTTCATGATTTCATCACACTGACACAAATGATCCCTCTTCATTGTTAACTCAGTCAACTTCAGGTGCAAGTAGTATAGCTCAAAAAGCTGCGGTTGCTGCATTAGGAATGGGTCATGCAGGTGGAGAAGCCGTCTCTCAAATGGTCAAAGCGTTCCGTGAACGACGAGATTTTTTGGTCTCCGCATTCGGGGAGTTAGATGGTGTCAAAATGTCTGAACCTCAGGTATGAATGTATGATAGCCTACATTTGTGGGACCATCTATTTTAAGTATTAAAAACAAAAGCAGTTTCCATTTTGTTTATTTCTATAAATCCCTGGTTAAATGTATCCACCATGTGCGAATATATTAGGGTTATTCCCATTAGTTCAGCATGCATATACATATATCTATAATATGAAGTTCTTTACAGAACCCTAAATTATTGAGAGAAACAAAAATAACAAATCTAAATCTAAATGCTATAATATTTTGATCAATCTATATTTAAAATTTTGTAATCCCTAAATGTAAATGTGTATGTTACGTAGATAAAGAACATCAAATTAGTTTGTTCATTTGTTTTTTTTTCTTTAAATTTAATTTAACCATGTACCTACACACGTGTATAATGTGTAGGTAATATGACCTAAACATGACTTACACATGTGCAGGTTCTATATATAAACGAAATTTGTTCATATATATATATAGGGGAAAGTTAACGTACAAATTAAATTAACGTGCTAAACGTGAGAATCAAGTAGAGTAATCATGTAATTACTCGATGACGTAATTACATAATTACTCTACTTGATTCTCACTCTTAGCACGTTAATTTCATTTGTATTTGATCCAAACCCTATATATATATATATATATATAGCAACATGATCAAATACATTATATTCTTAACATAAAATAGTGAGACCCAGTTTGCTGTTATTATTATGTTTATTTTTATAGGTGTTGGCTGTTATTTTTTGTTCGTATTTGCTAATTTTCGATTATGAGACGTTATAAGTATTTGCTGATTTATATTTTGTTATTATTAGATTTTTTTCTTTTGCTGTTATAAGTATTTGCTGGTATTTGTTGTTATTATTTTGGTCTTGATTTTGATTCTTTTGTTGTAATTTTTAGGTTTTTCCTTTGTTGTTATAAATCATTGTTTATGTAGATTGGTATTGTAGTTGATATTGTTTCTTACGTTCTCATTTCATTATAAACTAGTATTATTTCCTACGTTCTCATGTCAAGATTAAAATGTACATGAACCTCTCCTCTCTCTCTCTCTCTCGCTATATATATATATATATATATATATATATATATATATATATATATATATATATAAATTTCAGGAGAGATTAATTAACATTGCATTTCAACCATTTTATTATATTTAAAAAAAATAACATTGGAAAAATGAACGATATTTTTTTAATATTTTTGTTTTGTTTTGTGTATTGTCGCAAATAACTGTGTTTTGTCTAGAAACCTCCCATACATATGTTTGTGTGTGTTCTTGTACATTATATCATACAAATAATCACAATCTAATACTTGGGTTTTGCAGGGTGCTTTCTACCTCTTTCTTGATTTCAGCTATTACTATGGCACCGAGGTTGAGGGCTTTGGTTTGATTAAGGATTCCGAGTCTCTGTGTCGGTATTTTCTGGAAAAGGGTCAGGTAATCATTTCATAATTTCCTACCTAAAAGGCTAAAATTACTTGTTTGTTTCTACTTTATCACTCACTATAAGGGATTTTGCCTCAGTATGCATATAACTAATCAGTTTTTGTAGCTTTCATCAACAGAATTTGTGTTTTGCTAAAATGTCTAAATACCCTCCAACATACACAACTAGAAGCATCTTGTTGACCCAAAACTATATTTGTTCTTACCATTTTTTTTATTCTTTGATATTTTGTCAGGTTGCGCTTGTCCCGGGAGATGCATTTGGGGATGACACGTGCATCAGGATCTCTTATGCAGCATCCCTCTCGACCCTACAGGCAGCTGCTGAGAGAATCAAGAAAGCTATCCTCACTCTTAAGTCTCCTGCATCTGTCTGAATTTCTTTGTGTACTCCCGGACCGAGTTAATGTATCAAGCTATATATTAAGGTTAGGGGAAATTTGTCCCTTTTGCATCCTTCAAGTGCTTTGCATGAAATGAAATTTGTATTTCTTTTTGATTATTGTTATAATAGAAACTTTAATTGTTGTATTTGAAGACACAATGTATATTGATTACACACGCCCAATACTTCCATGCATAGATGACATGCGTTCCATGCGCACACACACATCATTGTTGTAGATATTGATGGTACTATTATTTTTGGGATTTGTAAATGGTGTAATAATTCAGAGGGATGAATAAGTTTTTCTAAATTTAATGATTGTTTTTAACAATCTTATTACTTTTAATTAAAAAATTCTTTGAAAACTTATATATCAATGGGCAAAGTTTTAAAGTTTTAGATGTATCATCAAATATACAGAACGATTTGTAGTGGTTTGGGTGTGAGTTAACAAACCCGTATTACTTCCACTCCTCGGCCTTTTACCAAGAGTTGTTTTGACTAGCCTTGTCTATAAACTGATGCATATAGCCGTGTACGCAACGTCCTCCAGGATGGTAGATATTAGTACAACTTCTAATCAGGTGGAGATCACCTATGCTTCTCCCTCATTACAAGTCATAATGGAAATGATCACAATCATGTTCTCATTATGTTAGGTAGTGGTCACCTTTGTGTTTTTTACTAGAAAAACTACCTCCGCGAGCCCGTCTGTTTCCCAGGGTACAACAACCGAAGCAGTATGTACTGTCGGGATTACCCTAGCACCCGAACTATATTTGTAACGAGAGTTCGGGATCATCAAAGTTGGAAACGAGAGAACGTATCATTGGCAGGAACCCGCTTGGTTCGATGTGTGTGGTGAACCAACTGGTTCTAGTTTTTTCTTTTTCTAAATATGGTTGCCCAAACCTTCTATATATAGCAGGAGCACAAGGTGAGTCATCAGACACTTGGCATCATATGGAGCGTAGATCACCAGAAGACAACACCTAGTAGCTAACTCCTCATCACACTAGACACTTGTCACAACATGGCGCCACTTGTGACATGATGCTGCCATGTGTCGGTTGGTGGCTGTAAGGCCCCGTTACCGGTGCCTCACGTTTGGACGTTGGATTTACTTATCAACATAGTTCAATTCATCAGAGTTAATAAAACATATGCGGAATATAAAAAAACCTTTCATAAAACATTACATTAATCCATAACTTGTCTTAATAAACATACGGTCTTTAAAACATAACTAATAAACGTCTTGGGTCTCCCGATGCCAGCCTCTTATTCAATGCCACGTGTTCCCCTCAAGAGAGTTGTCTCATTCTACTCACCAGTGTGCATACTAAAAGTCAGCTACACTGAGTGAGTTCTAGTTAATAACATAACATACTTTACTTACATATTTACATACTTTCATTCGTACTTTCATATTTAGAATTCTACTTTACTTTATTCTATTCTGCCTCGGATATTATTAGGGTCCGGTCCCTTTTTCTGCCTTGGATATTATTAGGGTCCAGTCCCTTTTCTGCCTCGAGATTATTAAAGGTCTCGGTCCCTTTTCTGCCTTGGATATTATTAGGGTCCCTTTTCTGCCTCGAGATTATTAAAGGGCTCGGTCCCTTTTCTGCCTTGGATATTATTAGGGTCCAGTCCCTTTTCTACCTCGAGATTATTAAAGGGCTCGGTCCCTTTTCTGCCTTGGATATTATTAGGGTCCAGTCCCTCTTCTACCTTTCTATCTCTTACATTCATTCATAACATACATACGTATCATTCATAATTCATACATAACATTATAACTTGAAAGTACGTGCAATATCCGAATATCGTTCACATACCGACAATATAATCAAGCTTACCTTTCACATAATCACATAAGACATACACTTATCACTTAGGATAAATGTATTAACAATCACATCGAGTATGCACAAAGCCCCGAAAACATAACACAAAAATGGGGCTAGAAACTCACCTGGATCCTGTTGCGTTCGTCGTTAATCGTTCCCCTTCTTTAATTGTGCACGACTAACTATTATATGTTTATATATATGTTAATTAACCGAATAATTGATTAAGTTGGTATTTTAGTTAACCAAAGTATTTTTCTATATTAGGCTTGTTTGTTTTAAATAGGACATGGGCTTAAGCTTGCGAACTGGGCTAAGTCAGGCCCAACTGCCCATTATAGTATCTAGGTTCAACTGGGTTCAGGCCCAAGCCAAACTGGGTGACCGGGAACTCCAGGAAGAGAACCCATGAGATTTGACCGAGAACCCGTGCGTTGACCGAGAACCTATGTTCTTGACCGAGAACCCTTATGGCCGAGAACCTTCCTGGCCGAGAACTTATATTGACCGGGTTCTCCCGTTGACCGAGAACTTGGGTTGGAGGCTCAGGTCACCGAGAACCCATGTCTGATGCATTCAACTCATATTTTCCCATCTTATATTCCACTTTAGGCTTAATAACGGTTAACGGTCCTTGATTACCCCTTTTAATCACCTAAAACCCAACCCACTTAACCTTTTTACGTTCTTTATCAACCCATCACCAAGACCTAACCCGTTTCTAGCGTAAAGCGTGAACCTTCAAACATAAAAAAACGTTCTTTAAGTTAGATCTAGGGTTTCCTTCATGAACCGTATCTAACCATGAGTCCTTCACGTCCATTTTAATCATCAAGTTTGAAACTTTATGATTTTTCTAGACCCGATCTAGTCCATGTTCAAGTTTCATGGCTAACCGTTCATAAAAACGTAAGCTTTAAGATCAAGGACATACCTTTTATCGTTTGCTAGGTCACGGCTAGCTTGCTTATGAGCTTGGATCTTGTAGCTAGCTTGAATATCGAGGATAGTTCAAGGATCTTGGCTCGTTTGATCTTGGATCTCACTTTCTCTCTTGCGGCCAGAAGGGAGTTTTATGTGTGTGTGATTTGAGTGTGAAAGGAATAATATGGATAAGATGGGTGGAAATGGAAAGATTTAGGGTTTAAGGGGGTATTTATACTCCCTTAAGCCCATGGACCTAAAGCCCATCTTTCCTCTTTGGTCCATGATTAATTCCCTTTAATTAGCTTACTTATCTTCCCTTAACATTTTATTATTTCTTTGCCCAATCAAGTAAACTCGTTTTTCATAAGAAATAATATTAAATGTTATTACTTGAAATTTTGGGATGTTACAGTGGCACATAACTCTCCAAAGGATGACACGCAGCAGGTGACTCGCCACTCACATTGACACTTGTCACACACACACACACATGGTGCCGCCACGCGAAGACACTTGTCACATTACCTGGTTCAACCACACAAAAATACTAAGGCGACTCTCAAACGTTCTACCAATGTGGGACAAACCCATTTATCTTTTTACCAGTGTTCAAGTTCTCAACTACACACTTTATAGTATCGATATCGCATTCATATTTACTCTTTGGACACGTTACTAATTTATTTATTAGTAACAAATACTAATAAATATTAATTATTGTCCAAAATTTCCAACAATCCCCTACATGAATGGAGATCGATTCGTACACTCACATGTCAAATAGAGTTACAACGGTTGAGCGTTGCAGGATAGGTAGCGTTAGCCTTGATCCTTCCTTTGTGAAAGGTACTTAGTCTCCTAGCGGTTGGTAGATGCGATGTCCTTGAACCAATCCCCTTTTGATGTAGACATTATTACATTTCACACAACACTCTTCCGGTATGGTTAACCCCTCATTGTCGTGTCCGTTATTGGTCATGGAACACTAGCTTGGTTCCGCGAGAGCTACAGGATTTGCGCCCCCCCCCCCCCCACAAGTTCATTCGAAGCGACCCTACTTCTCTCTCACATAGGTGATTTGATCCTCAAATCATTATGGTTACCATCATCCATATATGATAACCATCACATAGTTGATTTGACATTCAAATCATAACATATTGGTTATCATGATCCCTATATCATTAACCATATGTTATGCTTAGCCTCCCCTTTGTCATTGTCTGTCTTTGGAATGGATTAGGATGTTTATTTAAACACCCTTTGTAATTTAGGAAGATATAGATACTAGCATATGTGTCAACTAGTACATAAGCATTTGCCCCCATAGTGACCACCCTTAGTTCATGCAGTTAGGTTATCCAATTGAACCTAGACCATGGGATCTCCAATCTCATAGGTTAGGTTTTTCTTCGCACTCACTTTCTTCATGGGCTTTAGTCTCATTCCACAACACCATCTTTCCAGGTTGTTGGATCCAAAATTATTATATATGACTTCGTCAAGTAAATACTAGATAATTACGCAATTAAGATGAGTTGTTATGATGTGTTCTTAACTTCCAAGCCTGTTATCATCTACTAAGACTGTAACCTTTTTGTTCACCTCGAATCCTGTTATAACGACCGTCTTTTGAAGAACACAGTTCTCATTTTTTAGGCAAACACATCTCCATGATGTAAGTATCAGACATCTATCAAGATTCTGATTTCAACTAATTGGCATTCGAGTCTAATTACCAAATCAGTTTGTTATGACCATTGTATACTCCACCAGGTCAAATGTTTTCAATAATCCATATTGCCAAACATTCCATGTTTAAATGCAAGACACCCCCACATTGAAGTGTTATTGGATAACATCATCTAACTTTCTGATGGTATAAAGAAAATCTCTTTCTTTTGATTACCAAGCTCTTTCTTTTGTTTTATCCAACTTACTGACCGGATTAAGAAAAGATTTTCCTTTCGACAAATGTTTGAGATATTATCTCAATCATCTCAATTACCATCCCCCACATTTCTTGCATTTTGACGTAGTTTGTTTAAGTTTACTTATGACCGTTTATCGATACTCATGATTTGAACAATACGACAACATTGTATTAGTGAGTTCATCGATGCTACCAATAAAGCAACGCATACCTTGTCATAATTTTTTACCACTTTCTAGTGTCTAAGCTAATCCTTTTCATACAGAAATCAACAATCCATCACAAACTTAGTCGCATCTAGGAGAAATTTGAAAGTTGAGATCTACTCAAGATCACAATGAGTTATATTATTACCTTAGATTAAATGATATACCTTTTAACTTGTCTTTACACATAGTCATTCTTGTGTATGTTATGAATGTTCCACGTTAATTAGTCTTCGCCAAGCACCATAATTAGCAGGTACTAGTCTAGCATGCTTAGACTACAATACTCATGCCTATGAACAAAAGATGCATCATTCTGATTCTTCACAACCTTAAGAGATAACATTATCTCTTCCCAACATTCATTTTTTAGTTTAGACAAGATAATTTGATTTCATTTACCATTCCTGAATCTCATTTTAGAATGTATTAACACTAAAGTTAATTTCATTTGCTAAGGTTATAACTCGTTTGCCTTTAATCCCCATGGCCTTATCCATTGACTCGTAGAGACTTAAACATAAGTCTATAAACTAAGTCACTTTTATGAACATATTTATCATAACAAGATAAATGGTACTCGTCTACAATCATTGTCATTGTTGCAATGGAATCGCTCAGATTGACATTCAATAGTATGACGATTACATATGCTTAAATTGGGGAACAAATCCCCCACCATTGTTTAAACAATATTGATAGTGATATAAGTACCAACAAGTTCATTATTATTGTACTTCTCTTATAATAAATACCACAAAATTTTGTTATAGTAATTTACAATAGTAACATATATTTCTTTCATATGTTTATAATAATCGAAATGCACTTGTGCATTTTCATGTTGATGCTCTCAACATTGAATGACATATCTCGTTCTTGTGTATTTCATTTGAATACACTCACGACGTTTACACTTGGCATAATTAGATTATGATGTCTTGTCACGATTATAGTCAACAGAACAACTCTCAAGTTGTTTATTGTGCAAATCTCTTCTTGCATTATCCATTAAACGAATAATATACAAAATAACATTTTGTAAGTCATAATTCACATTAATTTATTTTTTTGTAAAATTGCGCGTGTTATCCGAAGATATTGAATGTGACATTCGTCAATTTCGGGTCATATTTGTATTTGTTTGTGTATACGTTTATCATGTAAACCGACCCGATTTATATCCCGAACATTTCAAATATATAAAATATTGGATTTTATGTTACTAAATCATTTCCCAATTGTTCAATTTGAAAAACCCCTTTTACGGATTTGAAAACACCTTTAAAACGACCAAATTACATCAAAACAAAATTCCAGGACACGTAACGAACCACGCAAGACTAGCTGGGCCAACCCACCCCACCATGGACACACCGCGCCGCGCGCCCAGGGCAGGGGGTTAGGTCGCGTGGCGCCTAGTGGCTTCTGCAGCATATTACAGATTTTCCTTGTTGTTTTTTGCTTTGCTAATTGTTTAACCAATCTGTTTAGATGCAAAAATGAAAGAGAACCTTGCAAAGAAGATTTGACCCTTA
Source organism: Bidens hawaiensis (assembly GCF_021521415.1). Classification (NCBI taxonomy): domain Eukaryota; kingdom Viridiplantae; phylum Streptophyta; class Magnoliopsida; order Asterales; family Asteraceae; genus Bidens; species Bidens hawaiensis. Next base: position 10,110 of record NW_027497060.1, on the reverse strand, counting down.
CCTTATATACAGACACCCATATCCTTCATTTTACACTTGCTCTTACTCCAAATTCTCTCTCAATTCTTAAGATTCAAAGGTTGTTCTTCATATTCTTGGTAGTTTGACTTCCCAAGTCAAACTAACCATGGTCTTTCATTTTAATCAACTTGGTTATACTTGAATATGGTTGTACAACATATATATAATACACACCCCTTGTTACCTTTGGTAGTTACTTATCCGGCCCCGGTAGGTTAAGTTTCGGACCTCGTAAGGCAAGGCTTCATGGAGGATTTCGTGTCCTTGATATATATATATATATATATATATATATACTTATATAACTTATTTATGCATACTAACCATGCTTAACTTCTGCTCATTTTAGTTTGTTTGTCATATTTACAAGTTCCATGGTTAAGGGTTCTAAGAGTCTAGCCTCAGTTTAACCGTAAATAGCTCTAAACCGTAAACTGAACTTTGTTTACTAGTTTTGTTAAATAATTGTTTAAACATTAGATTTAAATTTGTTAAATCATTTTTATAAGTTCTATGGTTATAGGTTTGTAGAATATTACCTCAGTATTAACCCGAACCAAGATCCGAACCGAAAACCGAACTTTTGTTTAAAGACTTTATTGTTAACTTTTTGGTCGTAAAACTTAAGTATTTTCATTTGTACATTATTATACAAGTTCTTTGATATTTGGGCATGTGGAGACTGTAACATCCCGTTTTTCGAGTTTCGGTTAATAAATGAAATACGAGTTATTATGAGTCGGGCTAATGTTGGGTAAAATGGATATGGGTTATGGACTTGGGTCATGAAGGAAAGAAGGAAAAGACCATGGGCTTAAGCCCATGATCCATAATTATATAAACCATTAATCAACCATTTAATTCATTTCTACACATATTACATACACCACCAAAACACACACTTAGCTCTCTCTCATCTTGCTCTCTCTCTAGCCGAAATCACCAAGAAACCGAGCATCAACCCGAGGTAATGATAGTATTATGTTGTGTGAGCTTAAATCCGTTAGCTATGGTCACGAAACGACGAGTCGACACCGTTAAACCGTTTAAGTCATGAGATTCGGGTGGAATCGGGTATAAACCGAACCTAAGGTGAGCTTAGGGTCACCCTAGCTCAGATCTGGATCAAACGAGATGAAAAACGGTGAAAAACAAGTCAAAAATCGTTTTTTCCGGCGAATCCGCGCGGCGCTGTTGGAAACGTTAATACGAGGTTAAAGAATGTCAGAGAATGTTCTGACATTCTCTGACCTAACCCTAATTCGTTAACGGGGAGTTAACGAATTAGAGGTAATTCGTTAGGGGGGGCTAACGAATTAGGAGTAATTCGCCAAGCAGTACGTTAAAGTTAACCTAACGAACTAGACTCAGTTTGTGTTCAGATTCGCTAAGCATGAAATAACAAACTAACTTCCGATTCTCTATGACCATTCGTTAAAGGAGATAATGAATTAGAAGATCCAATTCGTTACGCGGACTAATTCGTTATATGAGCTAATTCGTTACAAGAACCAGTTCGTTATGGTAACCCAATTCGTTAGGGATAACTAAAGAACTAGAAGTTTAACATAATGACAGAATGGTCCCTGGACTTAGAAAAAGAATAGTTTAATTACAAAGAAGCCCTAGAACTTTTAAGATAGCAAAATAATTAATGATTCAAAATTCTAATGGAAAATGTGATAAGACAGTTAACGGAAATAAAATAGACCCCATCCAGGGGCTCTGCCCCTTGGAACCTGTGTAACATCCCGTTTTTCGGGTTTCAGTTAATAACTGAAATATGAGTTATTATGAGTCGGGCTAGTGTTGGGTAAATGGATATGGGTTATGGACTTGGGTTATGACAGAATGAAAGAAAGACCATGGGCTTAAGCCCATGATCAATAAATATATATACCTTGTATCACCCATTTAATTCATTTTACACATATTCCATACACCATCAAAACACACACTTAATCTCTTTCTCTAGTCTCTCTCTCTCTCTCTCTCTCTCTAGCCGAAATCACTAAGAAACCGAGCATCAACCCGAGGTAATGATAGTATGATATTGTATGAGCTTAAACCCGTTAGATATAGTCACGAAACAACGAGTAGACACCGTTAAACCATTTAAGTCACGAGATCCGGGTGGAATCGAGTATAAACCTGGCCTAAGATGAGCATAGGGATCGCCCTAGCTCAGATCTGGATCGAACGGGGCGAATAACGGTGAAAAACGAGTTAAAACTCGTTTTTCCGGCGAATCCGCGGTTTTCTAGCGGCGGCGCCAGAAAAGGTTACACGAGGTTAAGGATGTCAGAGAATGTTCTGTCATTCTCTGATCTAACCCTAATTCGTTAACGGGAAGTTAACGAATTTGAGGTAATTCGTTAGCGGGGAAGTTAACGAATTAGAGGTAATTCGTCAGATGATTCGTTACAAGAAGCCTAACGAACTAGCCTTAGTTCGTATCCAAATTCGTTAAGGAAAAGATAACAAATTAGCCCCAATTCGTTATAGTCATTCGTTAAAGGAGATAACGAAGTAGAAGGTTCAATTCGTTACAGAGGGATCATTCGTTATAGGGTTCAATTCGTTATACGGACCAATTCGTTATGAGCCCAATTCGTTAAGAACCAAGTAACGAACCAGACCATGTTAAGATGACGAACCAGAATAACAAATCAGCTAACGAACTAGACCATGAAAGATAACGAATTAGTTAACGAATCAGGCTTAATTCGTTAGGGCAATGAGTTAGCGAATTAGATAATAATTTTAAATTCTAATGGAAAATTTGATAAGACAGTTAATGGAAAATGTGATAAGACAGCTCGACCCCAGCCAAGGGCTCGGCCCCTTGGACCCTGCTAGGGGTTGCCGCCCTTAGACCCCGCTGTCAGGGGCGCTGCCCCCGGACCCCCGTTCGTTGAGGGTAATAGTTAAACTAGAAAGATGATATGTGTAGTGATAGTTTATTGATACGTATAATTGTTATACAGTTAGTCGTGCACAGCTTAAGAAGGGAATAACGATTAATGGTGAACGTAACCGAGTTCAAGTGAGTTTCTAGTCCCATTCCTTGTTATGTTTTCGGGGCTGTGTGCATACTCGATGTGATTAGTTAATACACTTATCTTAAGTGATAAGTGTATGCCATATATATTTTATGTGAAAGGTATGTTGACTGCTTGTCGGTACATGAACGATCTTCGGATATTGCATGTACTGCCAGGTAAAGGTTTGACGATAAAATTTTTGTATATGAAGAATGATTGATGTATGTATGTATGTATGTATGAAACTTACCATTATATAAATGGAAAGGTATGGTAGTAAGGAATGGAAGAAAAGGGTGACCGGACCCTAATAATATCCGAGGATGAAGGGAGACCGGACCCTAATAATATCCGACGATGAAGGGAGACTGATGTGCATAAAAAAGTCAATTAAATATTAACTAAACTAAACAAGTAATAAAAACTAAACTTAAGACTCAACTACACAAAACACCGGCAAGTGAACCTGTCAATTGTACTAAAGCTAAGTAAGTCCGAAATATCGAACCCACATGACTATAAATTACGTTAATTAACTAATTAGACTCAAATTACGACACGACTATTTATTATTAATGTTTAAAGGGGGGTTTTAAACTAAGATTAAACTAAGAAAGTAAATAAACAAATAAACTAGAAGCAAGTAGTTAATCACAAGATCGAAATCAAATAGATAAGGAATCTACCTAGGTAAGAATCCCATGTATCAACAATCATCAAGCAATGGACAAATAACATGATATGGAAACTGATTTCTAAATATATTCATCTAATCAACCTTCAAAAACCCTTCAAAATCTTGGTTTCTTCTCTCCAAATCGGTTGTTAAAAGTTGTCTTCTCGTTTAGGTTTATAATATATATATATATATATATATATATATATATATATATATATATATATATATATATATATATATATATACGATGAGCTGGAACTTAAACTTGCAAAAACGGTTGACCAGGGAGCCCTAGGCGTCGCGCAACCGGGCCTGGCCACCCCTGTCGCGTGGTGCGGCGTGCCATAGGGGGGGTGGTCCGGATTTTCTTGTTTATTTGTTGCTTGTTTATGTTGGATCTCTTCTTGACTCTCAAGAAACGATAAGTAACTTCTAGAACTTCTTTTCTGGGCTTACAAATCATCATCTACATGAAAACAAATCCAAACACTAAGTGGAGTAATCATGTAATCAATAACGAGCAAAACGAACTTAAACTTCGCATGAAAAGATAGAAAGAATTAAGTTTAACATGCAAGACACCAAAAGATATAAAACACGCAAACATATAATAAACTTGACTCAAAACCTAAATTAATAAAAGATGAACTAAACACGAACTAAACCGAACTTGAAACATTAAAGAAGGACAACTTTACAAGGGATTCGAGATGTATAAATAGATGTATATCAAATATCCCCACGCTTACTTTTTTTTGGTCCCTGAAAAATTCTGATGCAGTTGGATCAGAATCGGAAAATACAGTCTTAAAAACATATAGGTTAATTTTTAAAGCTTAGAATAACGCAAAAACCGCGATTACCGATATTTTTGTCCACTTAAACCCATGCCTTACTCTTTACCGGGACAAATAAGATCCGACAATTAGCACTCAATGGTTTACACAATTAAGACCCGCTTATTTTCAGCTTTTACCGGACCAGACCACCCCAAATTGACTTAAACCTCGAAATTTGCAGAATCAAAACTTTTGTTGCTCTATTTTTTTCATGAATAGTTAAGACGATCAAGGGTATTGTTTATCCACCTAATCTTAAGCATCAAAGTCTACCAAGCAGGCATTAGATACGATTAAGGTTCAATTAATTAATAGCTAGTGTTCCCCACAAATGACACACCCCCGTTATCAAGCAATACCCCGAACCCATCACCATAGGTGAGCATGCAAAATTTCATCTGTAGGGCTTACATGTAGCGTGTCCCTTGTGGTCTGTTTCTTAATGGTAATGAGACGCGAGCAAGCGGACCCCACATGGCTAACAGCGTGGATGATCAAGTCTGTAGTGAATTTATACTTTTGTACTTTTGTGATCATGTTTATAGACTTATAAGGGTTTGCTCTTTTTGGCTTTATTTTAAATATCCACAACCCCACTTAGGAATTGTGAATACCCAGATGAATAGATTGCATACAGACCCATGGTCTCTGGACCCGAATCATCCCATAAATACAAGATTTAAGGATATAAAACCATACGCCAATGAGGTGTAAAACACTAAACTAGTAGTTTAAGATTTATTTCACAGGCTACACGGCATACTCTAACGTTAAACCTACCCACGCATCATATGATAACGTATTCAGATTTTTAAAACTCAATATATTTACACTTTTCATACCAATAATTGAGGCTTGAGTATAGCCCGACCTTTCATTACTTATATTCCACGGACAAAATGCTTTACCTACAAAAGATTTCCGTTTTAACCATTTTATCAAATTTGCCCTTTCATTTTCAAGGGTGAGCCTACCGACACATCTCAAGTTAAGTGTGTTTTCTTTTATTTATCTCATATTATTAGTACTTTCAAAAACCAATTTCCGATAAATATCATCATCTCATACTTTAACGCAAAAAACTAAATTCTAGGGATATTTTTAAAACAATTTTCAAGTTTTTTTTTCAAATTTTTCAAATATTTTTTTAATTTTTTTTAATTTAAACTCGATTTAAACTACAACTTTAATATCTTATCCCCACACTTAAATTTTGCATTGTCCTCAATGCGAGGATAAGGACGACTTAAAATAAAAATAAAATAAAGTCGGACTACAAAAACTAAGACTCTAAAAATTATAAAAACAAAATAAAAAGTTAATATGTTAGATAATGGAAAAGACTTAGCTGGTAATATGCGCATGAAACATGATGCTAGTCTTCTTCTATGAATGCCATCCCACTACGAACGTGCTAAGCAAATGGTAACTCCTTCTCTCACGAACGTATGCGGCTAAACAAAACAAATAAACATGTCTAAAAACCGTATCTTATCATAACGATAGATATTATGCAATTAAAATTTTTCACCAATAAATATATAAAATATAATAAACAGGAGCAAATAAGTAAGCATGAAGTATACGGCTCCACTGCTACTCCATCCCCACACTTGTCTTTTTCATTAAAGTCTTCATTGGGGATCATCTATAGCTCGTACAGTCTCTCTTTTACCTAGCAAAACTCAAAAACACCAAAACAAAGAAGAACTACAAAAGACTACGTTAGCGACTCGATGACTCAACGAAACTAAGAAAGTAAAAATTAAAATAAAGAAAAATCTACAAACTCTACACTTGAGTTTTCACTCACGAACCCATGCTATGAGAATCACGTGGCGGACCGAGTGGAGCTTCCTCCACCTCGGTAGAACTCTGATACCCTTAAAGATACCGAATCACGATCTGACCATTCGTCAATCATGGTCTTCTTCTTTCTAACACCACGAACCTTCTCAAACTTATGCTTTCCACCACCTTTTTCTCCAACATGCTTCACCATTTCCCGAGAACTAGAAACCTCTCGCTCCTTTCCCATACTTAAACTCACAGAACGGGAACAATCAAGACTAGGATCCATGCCGGAGATAAATGAATCTATCGAGTAAACTGGGTGACATGGATCAATGAGACCGTCTTGACCACTCGGATGTCTCATGGACATAGCCAAATAAGTGGCACTATCATCACCGGCTCTAAGAGTGATCTTACCTTCAAACACATCAATAATTGCCCTAGCAGTACGTAAAAACGGACGACCTAAAATGATAGGAACTCTCTCGTCGGCCTCCATATAAAAAACAATGAAATCTGCGGGGAAAACCAAATTATCTTCCTTAACGAGTAAATTCTCTACGACACCCCTTGGATACTTAACGGAACGATCGGCTAAAGACAACGTCATACGAGTGGGGGTGAGGTCTCCTAGGTCTAGCTTTTCAAACAAAGAATATGGCATAAGGTTTATACTAGCTCCTAGATCGGCTAATGCTTGACATGTCGTATCACTTCCGAAAAGGCATGGAATGGTAAAATCACCGGGGTTGGGTAATTTCTCCGGTACTTTATTGAGAACTATTGCAGAACACTCTCCATTTAGTGGTACAGTCGACAGCTCCTCTAACTTATCCTTTCTTTTAAGAAGGTCTTTCAAAAATTTGGCGTATTTAGGCATATGCTGAAGGACTTCTACGAACGGAAGGTTGACATTCAATTGGCTAAATATATTAAGAAAATGCCCGTAATCTTTCGTATACTTTTGATTCTTTAGACGAGCGGGATACGGGACATAGGCTAGGTCAATGGTTTGTGGTGGTGGCCGGGCTCCAACCGGCTTCTTATCGATGTTTTTCTTAACTTGTGGCTCTATGATTGGTGTTGTACTATGTGACTTACCTGGAGCCTCTATCTCTATCTCCTCATCTATCAACTCATCGTCCCTATCTTCCCTAATTTCTCTACTAACTACCTCCGGACCAAAAACCCTACCACTACGAGTGGAGATGGCTTTCAATTGAGCAGCCGAATTAGTTTGAGGGATACCCGAAAACTGACCTAGGGGCCTTCCTTCTAAACGATGAGCAATATCACCAACAATTCTTTGAATATCGAGAACAGAAGATTGTTGATTTTTTGAAGAGCAAATCGTGTTCGGCCAACTTTTTCTGTGTAACTTGATCTCTCTCCAAGATTAGCTTCATCATCTCTTCCAAACGCCCAATTCCACCGTTTGAATCCTGCACATTATTTTGAACATTAGCACCATCGGTGTTATTATTATTGAAATACTGACCTTGTCCTGGAGCATAAGAATTTTGAAATCCGGGTGGTGCACCCGACAGACGCCAATTAGCATTATTCTTATTCGGGTTCTTGTAAGTGTTCCAACTCTGATTATTGTTGTTGTAATTGTTGTTGGGAAACCTAGTCTGAACAACAACAAAATCAACCTGTTGATTCGTCATCGGGCACTCCAACGTACCATGTCCACCTCTACAAAACTCACACCTGTCCACCTTGGCCTTAAGTTCCTTCACCTCTCGGGTTAGTGATTCCAAAACAGCAGCCACACTAGTATCCAGATTAACCTGGTGTACACCTCGACCTGATGAGGATGTACTGCTGACGGGAGTGGAATTCCCGCGATGTGGCTCTTTGGCAAGGTCCGACTGAGCGAAGCTCTCAAACATCTCGTTACACTCGGGTGACATTCTTATTTGCTAGTAAACTTCCTCCGCGGCCGTGTCGAACCGAACTTGGGTTTCGTAGTTCAACCCATTGTAAAATTTTTCCACGAGAGCCCATGGTGTGAGACCATTATGTGAGCAATGGGCTAGCATGTTCTGAAAGCGCTCCCAAGCATGACAATATTTCTCCCCCGGTTCCATGTGAAAAGAATAATTTGATCGCGAAGAACAGCCTCTTTAGCATGTGAGAAGTACTTCTTGATAAACGCTGAACGTAACGCCTCCCAAGTAGTAAACGTGCCAGGTGGTTGAGTGTCAAGCCAAATAGCAGCTTTACTTAAGTGAAAACGGAAATAGATGTAAGAATAGAGCATCTTCAGTAGCACCTTGTAAATTGAAAGTTTTCAAAACGCGGTAAAGTCGGTTAATATGAGCCGGTGCATCCTCGTCATCACTCCCATGAAACTGATTGGTTTGAACGATGTTGTTCATGACGTATGATGGAATTTGCCACGAGTTGGGGTTGTCGATCTGGGGAACGACGATGCATGACTGGTTTCCGGTTAAGCCATCGAAGGCTTGAGCAGCGATTGTTCTATTGTCGGCCATCTGAACGTCCGGTTGACTTCTCGAACTTTCCGGTGGCGAACTGGATGGTGATGATTTCGGTGTAGAAGTAGCTTCCGACGGTGGTCCTTGCGAACGAAGATGTGGCATAAACCTTAAGGACGCAACGGACTAAGTGAGTAGACTAAAAATAAAAACTAAAACTAAATTAAACAAAAATTTAATTAGACTCCTACGACTCAAACAAAAATAAAACAAATAGCACGTATAGAGCAAATAAGTCCAATTAAAACTAAATAACGCAATTGCCAAGAGTCCCCGGCAACGGCGCCAAAAACTTGATGTGCTAGAAACAGTCAATTAAATATTAACTAAACTAAACAAGTAATAAAAACTAGACTTAAGACTCAACTACACAAAATACTGGCAAGTGAACCGGTCAATTGTACTAAAGCTAAGTAAGTCCGAAATATCGAACCCACAGGACTCTATAAATTACGTTAATTAACTAATTAGACTCGACTTACGACACGACTATTTATTATTAAAGTTTAAAGGGGGGTTTTTTAAACTAAGATTAAACAAAGAAAGTAAATAAACAAATAAACTAGAAGCAAGTAATTAATCACAAGATCGAAATCAAATAGAGAAGGAATCTACCTAGGTAAGAATCCCATGTATCAACAATCATCAAGCAATGGACAAATAACATGATATGGAAACTGATTTCTAAATATATACATCTGTAAGTCCCCCCGAGGCGTCGCCGATAGATACGAGATCCGCACGAGGTCTAGGAGTGCGGAATCCTCCTAGACTCGTTTATGGTGTAGAAGACGAAGAACACGATTACACACAAACAAACACACGAACAAACACACGAATGGGATAAACGAATCTGCAGATCTTTTATATAATAATCAAACCACGTTACAAACCGAACATAAACCAAAACACGGCCGACCCGAGGTGAGCTCTACCTCGGGTCGTCCCACACGACTCTCCCTCTCAGTTTCTCTCTAGACAAATGAACTGTAACACAAAACTCTCTAACTTTCTGGATACCCAAACCTAACCAAGACACATATATATATATATAAACAACTTCACGGGCTTGGGCCTGTAGGCGAAGTTGTAACAACTTCGCCTAAGGCGAAGTTGTTCTAACTTCACCTATGGCAGAATTTGTTCATAACTTCGCCTATGGCGAAGTTGTCCTAACTTCGTACATCGTTTCCGCTGATCAGAATTGCATAGCGACGGTCACAAAATGC